>NC_136264.1:34416428-34516667 GCF_964187855.1 Myxine glutinosa | reverse complement strand
AGAGAGAGAGAGAGAGACGAGACGGGTACGGGAAACTGCACAAATGCATCTTGAGAGACAGAAACTTGGTGTGAACAAAACGGAGCGGTCCAGTGCGTATCTATAGCCTGAGATGGTTCAGCAACAGAGGAGTATAGCTGCCCACAAACTGTAGACCAGCTTCACACTGAAACGTTCTTTGGGAGGAGTCACGTAGCCACTACTGGCAGCAAAACATAATAAGAAGATGTTTCTGTGTGTTTCTAACAGCAGGCAAGCGTAGCAAGTCCAGCAGGGCAGCACGGCTGAGTGACTAACATCCTAAACATAAATACGATTGCACGTGCATTGCAAGCTTGAAATGTTTTTTCCAGATGTTAAATTTGGATAGGTAGTTCGAATATGGTAATAATGGAAGTCGGGTGTGAAATATTTCAGAGAAGGAGCTGTTGTGTGTCTTGCAGACCAAGTGTAGAGTGACAGAGCATGGAGATTGTAGAAGGGTACAAGCTGTCAAACACAGGAGGAGATGGAAGAAATAACTGAGTTAGGATCTTCTTACAGTATCGGAAAAGATCAGCAAGGAGTTGTTCAGAGTAGAGAGAGGGGAGGGACAGATAATAAGGTATGGCTGATGATATGTCAACAACTGATGTGTGTTGTGCCACAGATGGGAAGGACTGAAGCAGAGAAACAGAAGTGCAGAGGTACTGGAGAGGTCAATGTGAATGGTTGAGGTGAAGGTGATGCTGTGCATCACAAGGTAACTTCAACGCATGCGTGGGAGTAGTGGAGCTGGGTGAAAGGAAGTGTGTTGATAGATTCAGATGGGAAAAAGGAATAAAGATGGTCGACATCTGGCGAAGATGGTGGTGGAAATAGTCTAGGTGGAGCTGGTTCATTCTTCCAGAAGCTGGTGAGCCACAACTTTACATACAGAAGTGGACGGCACACGACATTATTGAATTTGTTGATAGTCAAGAAACATCTGTTGTCAAGGATTAACTATTTGAGTGCTGTGGCCTCACTGGAACTTAATTTTGGCTATTATTGTGGTCGCACTGGAACGTGCTTTTGGCTACTATTGTGGCCAAATTGGAACGTGCTTTTGGCTACTATTGTGGCCAAATTGGAACGTGCTTTTGGCTACTATTGTGGCCAAATTGGAACGTGCTGTTGGCTACTATTGTGGCCAAATTGGAACGTGCTTTTGGCTACTATTGTGGCCAAATTGGAACGTGCTGTTGGCTACTATTGTGGCCGCACTGGTACGTGCTGTTGGATACTATTCTGGCCGCACTGGTACGTGCTGTTGGATACTATTCTGGCCAAACTGGAACATGCTGTTGGCTACTATTGTGGCCAAATTGGAACGTGCTGTTGGCTACTATTGTGGCCGCACTGAACGTGCTGTTGGCTACTATTCTGGCCAAACTAGAACATGTTTCTGGCTAATATTGTGGCCAAATAGGAACGTGCTGTTGGCTACTATTGTGGCCAAATTGGAATGTGCTGTTGGCTACTATTGTGGCCAAATTGGAACGTGCTTTTGGCTACTATTGTGGCCAAACTGGAACATGCTGTTGGCTACTATTGTGGCCAAATTGGAACGTGCTGTTGGCTACTATTGTGGCTGCACTGGACCGTGCTGTTGGCTACTATTGTGGCCGCACTGGTACGTGCTGTTGGCTACTATTCTGGCCAAACTAGAACATGTTTTTGGCTACTATTGTGGCCAAATAGGAACGTGCTGTTGGCTACTATTGTGGCCAAATTGGAATGTGCTGTTGGCTACTATTGTGGCCAAATTGGAACGTGCTTTTGGCTACTATTGTGGCCAAACTGGAACATGCTGTTGGCTACTATTGTGGCCAAACTGGAACATGCTGTTGGCTACTATTGTGGCCAAATTGGAACGTGCTGTTGGCTACTATTGTGGCCAAATTGGAATGTGCTGTTGGCTATTATTGTGGCCAAATTGGAACGTGCTGTTGGCTATTATTGTGGCCAAATAGGAACGTGCTGTTGGCTACTATTGTGGCCAAATTGGAATGTGCTGTTGGCTACTATTCTGGCCAAACTGGAACATGCTGTTGGCTACTATTGTGGCCAAATTGGAATGTGCTGTTGGCTATTATTGTGGCCAAATTGGAACGTGCTGTTGGCTATTATTGTGGCCAAATAGGAACGTGCTGTTGGCTACTATTGTGGCCAAATAGGAACGTGCTGTTGGCTACTATTCTGGCCAAACTGGAACATGCTGTTGGCTACTATTGTGGCCAAATAGGAACGTGCTGTTGGCTACTATTGTGGCCAAATTGGAATGTGCTGTTGGCTACTATTGTGGCCAAATAGGAACGTGCTTTTGGCTACTATTGTGGCCAAACTGGAACATGCTGTTGGCTACTATTGTGGCCGCACTGGTACGTGCTGTTGGCTACTATTCTGGCCAAACTAGAACATGTTTTTGGCTACTATTGTGGCCAAATAGGAACGTGCTGTTGGCTACTATTGTGGCCAAATTGGAACGTGCTTTTGGCTACTATTGTGGCCGCACTGGTACGTGCTGTTGGCTACTATTCTGGCCAAACTAGAACATGTTTCTGGCTAATATTGTGGCCAAATAGGAACGTGCTGTTGGCTACTATTGTGGCCAAATTGGAATGTGCTGTTGGCTACTATTGTGGCCAAATTGGAACGTGCTTTTGGCTACTATTGTGGCCAAACTGGAACATGCTGTTGGCTACTATTGTGGCCAAATTGGAACGTGCTGTTGGCTACTATTGTGGCTGCACTGGACCGTGCTGTTGGCTACTATTGTGGCCGCACTGGTACGTGCTGTTGGCTACTATTCTGGCCAAACTAGAACATGTTTTTGGCTACTATTGTGGCCAAATAGGAACGTGCTGTTGGCTACTATTGTGGCCAAATTGGAATGTGCTGTTGGCTACTATTGTGGCCAAATTGGAACGTGCTTTTGGCTACTATTGTGGCCAAACTGGAACATGCTGTTGGCTACTATTGTGGCCAAACTGGAACATGCTGTTGGCTACTATTGTGGCCAAATTGGAACGTGCTGTTGGCTACTATTGTGGCCAAATTGGAATGTGCTGTTGGCTATTATTGTGGCCAAATTGGAACGTGCTGTTGGCTATTATTGTGGCCAAATAGGAACGTGCTGTTGGCTACTATTGTGGCCAAATTGGAATGTGCTGTTGGCTACTATTCTGGCCAAACTGGAACATGCTGTTGGCTACTATTGTGGCCAAATTGGAATGTGCTGTTGGCTATTATTGTGGCCAAATTGGAACGTGCTGTTGGCTATTATTGTGGCCAAATAGGAACGTGCTGTTGGCTACTATTGTGGCCAAATAGGAACGTGCTGTTGGCTACTATTCTGGCCAAACTGGAACATGCTGTTGGCTACTATTGTGGCCAAATAGGAACGTGCTGTTGGCTACTATTGTGGCCAAATTGGAATGTGCTGTTGGCTACTATTGTGGCCAAATAGGAACGTGCTTTTGGCTACTATTGTGGCCAAACTGGAACATGCTGTTGGCTACTATTGTGGCCAAACTGGAACATGCTGTTGGCTACTATTGTGGCCAAATTGGAACGTGCTGTTGGCTACTATTGTGGCCGCACTGGAACGTGCTGTTGGCTATTATTGTGGCCAAATTGGAACGTGCTGTTGGCTACTATTGTGGCCAAACTGGAACGTGCTGTTGGCTACTATTGTGGCCAAATTGGAACGTGCTATTGGCTACTATTCTGGCCAAACTGGAACGTGCTGTTGGCTACTATTCTGGCCAAACTGGAACATGCTGTTGGCTACTATTGTGGCCAAATTGGAACGTGCTGTTGGCTAATATTGTGGCCAAATTGGAACGTGCTGTTGGCTACTATTGTGGCCAAATTGGAACATGCTGTTGGCTACTATTGTGGCCAAATTGGAACGTGCTGTTGGCTACTATTGTGGCCAAATTGGAACGTGCTGTTGGCTACTATTGTGGCCGCACTGGTACGTGCTGTTGGCTACTATTCTGGCCAAACTGGAACATGCTGTTGGCTACTATTGTGGCCAAATTGGAACGTGCTGTTGGCTACTATTGTGGCCGCACTGGAACGTGCTGTTGGCTATTATTGTGGTCGCACTGGAACGTGCTGTTGGCTACTATTGTGGCCACACTGGAACGTGCTTTTGGCTACTATTCTGGCCAAACTGGAACATGCTGTTGGCTACTATTGTGGCCAAATTGGAACGTGCTGTTGGCTACTATTGTGGCCAAATTGGAACGTGCTGTTGGCTACTATTGTGGCCAAATTGGATTTGTGCTGTTGGCTACTATTGTGGCCAAACTGGAACATGCTGTTGGCTACTATTGTGGCCAAATTGGAACGTGCTGTTGGCTACAATTGTGGCCGCACTGGAACGTGCTGTTGGGTATTATTGTGGTCGCACTGGAACGTGCTGTTGGCTACTATTCTGGCCAAACTGGAACATGCTGTTGGCTACTATTGTGGCCAAATTGGAACGTGCTGTTGGCTACTATTGTGGCTGCACTGGACCGTGCTGTTGGCTACTATTGTGGCCACACTGGAACGTGCTGTTGGCTACTATTGTGGCCACACTGGAACGTGCTGTTGGCTACTATTGTGGCCACACTGGAACGTGCTGTTGGCTACTATTGTGGCCACACTGGAACGTGCTTTTGGCTACTATTGTGGCCACACTGGAACGTGCTGTTGGCTACTATTGTGGCCAAACTGGAACGTGCTGTTGGCTACTATTGTGGCCAAACTGGAACGTGCTGTTGGCTACTATTGTGGCCAAATTGGAATGTGCTGTTGGCTACTATTGTGGCCACACTGGAACGTGCTGTTGGCTACTATTGTGGCCACACTGGAACGTGCTTTTGGCTACTATTGTGGCCGCACTGGAACGTGCTGTTGGCTACTATTGTGGCCACACTGGAACGTGCTTTTGGCTACTATTGTGGCCACACTGGAACGTGCTGTTGGCTACTATTGTGGCCACACTGGAACGTGCTTTTGGCTACTATTGTGGCCGCACTGGAACGTGCTGTTGGCTACTATTGTGGCCAAACTGGAACGTGCTGTTGGCTACTATTGTGGCCAAACTGGAACGTGCTGTTGGCTACTATTGTGGCCAAATTGGAATGTGCTGTTGGCTACTATTGTGGCCAAATTGGAATGTGCTGTTGGCTACTATTGTGGCCAAACTGGAACGTGCTGTTGGCTACTATTGTGGCCAAATAGGAACGTGCTGTTGGCTACTATTGTGGCCAAATTGGAATGTGCTGTTGGCTACTATTGTGGCCAAACTGGAACGTGCTGTTGGCTACTATTGTGGCCAAACTGGACCGTGCTGTTGTCTACTATTGTGGCCAAATAGGAACGTGCTGTTGGCTACTATTGTGGCCAAATTGGAATGTGCTGTTGGCTACTATTGTGGCCAAACTGGAACGTGCTGTTGGCTACTATTCTGGCCAAACTAGAACATGTTTTTGGCTACTATTGTGGCCAAATAGGAACGTGCTGTTGGCTACTATTGTGGACAAATTGGAATGTGCTGTTGGCTGCTATTGTGGCCAAACTGGAACGTGCTGTTGGCTACTATTGTGGCCAAATTGGAATGTGCTGTTGGCTACTATTGTGGCCAAATTGGAATGTGCTGTTGGCTACTATTGTGGCCAAATTGGAATGTGCTGTTGGCTACTATTGTGGCCAAACTGGAACGTGCTGTTGGCTACTATTGTGGCCACACTGGAACGTGCTTTTGGCTACTATTGTGGCCGCACTGGAACGTGCTGTTGGCTACTATGGTGGCCACACTGGAACGTGCTTTTGGCTACTATTGTGGCCGCACTGGAACGTGCTGTTGGCTACTATTGTGGCCAAACTGGAACGTGCTGTTGGCTACTATTGTGGCCGCACTGGAACGTGCTTTTGGCTATTTTTGTGGCCGCGCTGGACCGTGCTTTTGGCTACTATTGTGGCCGCACTGGAACGTGCTGTTTGCTACTATTGTGGCCGCACTGGAACGTGCTGTTTGCTACTATTGTGGCCAAACTGGACCGTGCTGTTGGCTATTATTATGGCCGCACTGGAACGTGCTGTTTGCTACTATTGTGGTCGCACTGGAACGTGCTTTTGGCTATTGTTGTGGTCAAACTGGAACGTGCTTTTGGCTAATATTGTGGCCGCACTGGAACGTGCTTTTGGCTAATATTGTGGCCAAACTGGAACGTGCTGTTGGCTACTATTGTGGCCAAACTGGAACGTGCTGTTGGCTACTATTGTGGCCAAACTGGAACGTGCTGTTGGCTACTATTGTGGCCAAATTGGAATGTGCTGTTGGCTACTATTGTGGCCACACTGGAACGTGCTGTTGGCTACTATTGTGGCCACACTGGAACGTGCTTTTGGCTACTATTGTGGCCGCACTGGAACGTGCTGTTGGCTACTATTGTGGCCACACTGGAACGTGCTTTTGGCTACTATTGTGGCCACACTGGAACGTGCTGTTGGCTACTATTGTGGCCACACTGGAACGTGCTTTTGGCTACTATTGTGGCCGCACTGGAACGTGCTGTTGGCTACTATTGTGGCCAAACTGGAACGTGCTGTTGGCTACTATTGTGGCCAAACTGGAACGTGCTGTTGGCTACTATTGTGGCCAAATTGGAATGTGCTGTTGGCTACTATTGTGGCCAAATTGGAATGTGCTGTTGGCTACTATTGTGGCCAAACTGGAACGTGCTGTTGGCTACTATTGTGGCCAAATAGGAACGTGCTGTTGGCTACTATTGTGGCCAAATTGGAATGTGCTGTTGGCTACTATTGTGGCCAAACTGGAACGTGCTGTTGGCTACTATTGTGGCCAAACTGGACCGTGCTGTTGTCTACTATTGTGGCCAAATAGGAACGTGCTGTTGGCTACTATTGTGGCCAAATTGGAATGTGCTGTTGGCTACTATTGTGGCCAAACTGGAACGTGCTGTTGGCTACTATTCTGGCCAAACTAGAACATGTTTTTGGCTACTATTGTGGCCAAATAGGAACGTGCTGTTGGCTACTATTGTGGACAAATTGGAATGTGCTGTTGGCTGCTATTGTGGCCAAACTGGAACGTGCTGTTGGCTACTATTGTGGCCAAATTGGAATGTGCTGTTGGCTACTATTGTGGCCAAATTGGAATGTGCTGTTGGCTACTATTGTGGCCAAATTGGAATGTGCTGTTGGCTACTATTGTGGCCAAACTGGAACGTGCTGTTGGCTACTATTGTGGCCACACTGGAACGTGCTTTTGGCTACTATTGTGGCCGCACTGGAACGTGCTGTTGGCTACTATGGTGGCCACACTGGAACGTGCTTTTGGCTACTATTGTGGCCGCACTGGAACGTGCTGTTGGCTACTATTGTGGCCAAACTGGAACGTGCTGTTGGCTACTATTGTGGCCGCACTGGAACGTGCTTTTGGCTATTTTTGTGGCCGCGCTGGACCGTGCTTTTGGCTACTATTGTGGCCGCACTGGAACGTGCTGTTTGCTACTATTGTGGCCGCACTGGAACGTGCTGTTTGCTACTATTGTGGCCAAACTGGACCGTGCTGTTGGCTATTATTATGGCCGCACTGGAACGTGCTGTTTGCTACTATTGTGGTCGCACTGGAACGTGCTTTTGGCTATTGTTGTGGTCAAACTGGAACGTGCTTTTGGCTAATATTGTGGCCGCACTGGAACGTGCTTTTGGCTAATATTGTGGCCAAACTGGAACGTGCTGTTGGCTACTATTGTGGCCAAACTGGAACGTGCTGTTGGCTACTATTGTGGTCGCACTGGAACGTGCTTTTGGCTATTGTTGTGGTCAAACTGGAACGTGCTTTTGGCTACTATTGTGGCCGCACTGGAACGTGCTTTTGGCTAATATTGTGGCCAAACTGGAACGTGCTGTTGGCTACTATTGTGGCCAAACTGGAACGTGCTGTTGGCTACTATTGTGGCCAAATTGGAATGTGCTGTTGGCTACTATTGTGGCCAAATTGGAATGTGCTGTTGGCTACTATTGTGGCCAAACTGGAACGTGCTGTTGGCTACTATTGTGGCCAAATAGGAACGTGCTGTTGGCTACTATTGTGGCCAAATTGGAATGTGCTGTTGGCTACTATTGTGGCCAAACTGGAACGTGCTGTTGGCTACTATTGTGGCCAAACTGGACCGTGCTGTTGTCTACTATTGTGGCCAAATAGGAACGTGCTGTTGGCTACTATTGTGGCCAAATTGGAATGTGCTGTTGGCTACTATTGTGGCCAAACTGGAACGTGCTGTTGGCTACTATTCTGGCCAAACTAGAACATGTTTTTGGCTACTATTGTGGCCAAATAGGAACGTGCTGTTGGCTACTATTGTGGACAAATTGGAATGTGCTGTTGGCTGCTATTGTGGCCAAACTGGAACGTGCTGTTGGCTACTATTGTGGCCAAATTGGAATGTGCTGTTGGCTACTATTGTGGCCAAATTGGAATGTGCTGTTGGCTACTATTGTGGCCAAATTGGAATGTGCTGTTGGCTACTATTGTGGCCAAACTGGAACGTGCTGTTGGCTACTATTGTGGCCACACTGGAACGTGCTTTTGGCTACTATTGTGGCCGCACTGGAACGTGCTGTTGGCTACTATGGTGGCCACACTGGAACGTGCTTTTGGCTACTATTGTGGCCGCACTGGAACGTGCTGTTGGCTACTATTGTGGCCAAACTGGAACGTGCTGTTGGCTACTATTGTGGCCGCACTGGAACGTGCTTTTGGCTATTTTTGTGGCCGCGCTGGAACGTGCTTTTGGCTACTATTGTGGCCGCACTGGAACGTGCTGTTTGCTACTATTGTGGCCGCACTGGAACGTGCTGTTTGCTACTATTGTGGCCAAATTGGAACGTGCTTTTGGCTAATATTGTGGCCACACTGGAACGTGCTGTTTGCTACTATTGTGGCCGCACTGGAACGTGCTGTTTGCTACTATTGTGGCCAAATTGGAACGTGCTGTTGGCTACTATTGTGGCCGCACTGGAACCTGCTGTTGGCTACTATTCTGGCCAAACTAGAACATGTTTCTGGCTAATATTGTGGCCAAATAGGAACGTGCTGTTGGCTACTATTGTGGCCAAATTGGAATGTGCTGTTGGCTACTATTGTGGCCAAATTGGAACGTGCTTTTGGCTACTATTGTGGCCAAACTGGAACATGCTGTTGGCTACTATTGTGGCCAAATTGGAACGTGCTGTTGGCTACTATTGTGGCTGCACTGGACCGTGCTGTTGGCTACTATTGTGGCCGCACTGGTACGTGCTGTTGGCTACTATTCTGGCCAAACTAGAACATGTTTTTGGCTACTATTGTGGCCAAATAGGAACGTGCTGTTGGCTACTATTGTGGCCAAATTGGAATGTGCTGTTGGCTACTATTGTGGCCAAATTGGAACGTGCTTTTGGCTACTATTGTGGCCAAACTGGAACATGCTGTTGGCTACTATTGTGGCCAAACTGGAACATGCTGTTGGCTACTATTGTGGCCAAATTGGAACGTGCTGTTGGCTACTATTGTGGCCAAATTGGAATGTGCTGTTGGCTATTATTGTGGCCAAATTGGAACGTGCTGTTGGCTATTATTGTGGCCAAATAGGAACGTGCTGTTGGCTACTATTGTGGCCAAATTGGAATGTGCTGTTGGCTACTATTCTGGCCAAACTGGAACATGCTGTTGGCTACTATTGTGGCCAAATTGGAATGTGCTGTTGGCTATTATTGTGGCCAAATTGGAACGTGCTGTTGGCTATTATTGTGGCCAAATAGGAACGTGCTGTTGGCTACTATTGTGGCCAAATAGGAACGTGCTGTTGGCTACTATTCTGGCCAAACTGGAACATGCTGTTGGCTACTATTGTGGCCAAATAGGAACGTGCTGTTGGCTACTATTGTGGCCAAATTGGAATGTGCTGTTGGCTACTATTGTGGCCAAATAGGAACGTGCTTTTGGCTACTATTGTGGCCAAACTGGAACATGCTGTTGGCTACTATTGTGGCCGCACTGGTACGTGCTGTTGGCTACTATTCTGGCCAAACTAGAACATGTTTTTGGCTACTATTGTGGCCAAATAGGAACGTGCTGTTGGCTACTATTGTGGCCAAATTGGAACGTGCTTTTGGCTACTATTGTGGCCGCACTGGTACGTGCTGTTGGCTACTATTCTGGCCAAACTAGAACATGTTTCTGGCTAATATTGTGGCCAAATAGGAACGTGCTGTTGGCTACTATTGTGGCCAAATTGGAATGTGCTGTTGGCTACTATTGTGGCCAAATTGGAACGTGCTTTTGGCTACTATTGTGGCCAAACTGGAACATGCTGTTGGCTACTATTGTGGCCAAATTGGAACGTGCTGTTGGCTACTATTGTGGCTGCACTGGACCGTGCTGTTGGCTACTATTGTGGCCGCACTGGTACGTGCTGTTGGCTACTATTCTGGCCAAACTAGAACATGTTTTTGGCTACTATTGTGGCCAAATAGGAACGTGCTGTTGGCTACTATTGTGGCCAAATTGGAATGTGCTGTTGGCTACTATTGTGGCCAAATTGGAACGTGCTTTTGGCTACTATTGTGGCCAAACTGGAACATGCTGTTGGCTACTATTGTGGCCAAACTGGAACATGCTGTTGGCTACTATTGTGGCCAAATTGGAACGTGCTGTTGGCTACTATTGTGGCCAAATTGGAATGTGCTGTTGGCTATTATTGTGGCCAAATTGGAACGTGCTGTTGGCTATTATTGTGGCCAAATAGGAACGTGCTGTTGGCTACTATTGTGGCCAAATTGGAATGTGCTGTTGGCTACTATTCTGGCCAAACTGGAACATGCTGTTGGCTACTATTGTGGCCAAATTGGAATGTGCTGTTGGCTATTATTGTGGCCAAATTGGAACGTGCTGTTGGCTATTATTGTGGCCAAATAGGAACGTGCTGTTGGCTACTATTGTGGCCAAATAGGAACGTGCTGTTGGCTACTATTCTGGCCAAACTGGAACATGCTGTTGGCTACTATTGTGGCCAAATAGGAACGTGCTGTTGGCTACTATTGTGGCCAAATTGGAATGTGCTGTTGGCTACTATTGTGGCCAAATAGGAACGTGCTTTTGGCTACTATTGTGGCCAAACTGGAACATGCTGTTGGCTACTATTGTGGCCAAACTGGAACATGCTGTTGGCTACTATTGTGGCCAAATTGGAACGTGCTGTTGGCTACTATTGTGGCCGCACTGGAACGTGCTGTTGGCTATTATTGTGGCCAAATTGGAACGTGCTGTTGGCTACTATTGTGGCCAAACTGGAACGTGCTGTTGGCTACTATTGTGGCCAAATTGGAACGTGCTATTGGCTACTATTGTGGCCAAACTGGAACGTGCTGTTGGCTACTATTCTGGCCAAACTGGAACATGCTGTTGGCTACTATTGTGGCCAAATTGGAACGTGCTGTTGGCTAATATTGTGGCCAAATTGGAACGTGCTGTTGGCTACTATTGTGGCCAAATTGGAACATGCTGTTGGCTACTATTGTGGCCAAATTGGAACGTGCTGTTGGCTACTATTGTGGCCAAATTGGAACGTGCTGTTGGCTACTATTGTGGCCGCACTGGTACGTGCTGTTGGCTACTATTCTGGCCAAACTGGAACATGCTGTTGGCTACTATTGTGGCCAAATTGGAACGTGCTGTTGGCTACTATTGTGGCCGCACTGGAACGTGCTGTTGGCTATTATTGTGGTCGCACTGGAACGTGCTGTTGGCTACTATTGTGGCCACACTGGAACGTGCTTTTGGCTACTATTCTGGCCAAACTGGAACATGCTGTTGGCTACTATTGTGGCCAAATTGGAACGTGCTGTTGGCTACTATTGTGGCCAAATTGGAACGTGCTGTTGGCTACTATTGTGGCCAAATTGGATTTGTGCTGTTGGCTACTATTGTGGCCAAACTGGAACATGCTGTTGGCTACTATTGTGGCCAAATTGGAACGTGCTGTTGGCTACAATTGTGGCCGCACTGGAACGTGCTGTTGGGTATTATTGTGGTCGCACTGGAACGTGCTGTTGGCTACTATTCTGGCCAAACTGGAACATGCTGTTGGCTACTATTGTGGCCAAATTGGAACGTGCTGTTGGCTACTATTGTGGCTGCACTGGACCGTGCTGTTGGCTACTATTGTGGCCACACTGGAACGTGCTGTTGGCTACTATTGTGGCCACACTGGAACGTGCTGTTGGCTACTATTGTGGCCACACTGGAACGTGCTGTTGGCTACTATTGTGGCCACACTGGAACGTGCTTTTGGCTACTATTGTGGCCACACTGGAACGTGCTGTTGGCTACTATTGTGGCCAAACTGGAACGTGCTGTTGGCTACTATTGTGGCCAAACTGGAACGTGCTGTTGGCTACTATTGTGGCCAAATTGGAATGTGCTGTTGGCTACTATTGTGGCCACACTGGAACGTGCTGTTGGCTACTATTGTGGCCACACTGGAACGTGCTTTTGGCTACTATTGTGGCCGCACTGGAACGTGCTGTTGGCTACTATTGTGGCCACACTGGAACGTGCTTTTGGCTACTATTGTGGCCACACTGGAACGTGCTGTTGGCTACTATTGTGGCCACACTGGAACGTGCTTTTGGCTACTATTGTGGCCGCACTGGAACGTGCTGTTGGCTACTATTGTGGCCAAACTGGAACGTGCTGTTGGCTACTATTGTGGCCAAACTGGAACGTGCTGTTGGCTACTATTGTGGCCAAATTGGAATGTGCTGTTGGCTACTATTGTGGCCAAATTGGAATGTGCTGTTGGCTACTATTGTGGCCAAACTGGAACGTGCTGTTGGCTACTATTGTGGCCAAATAGGAACGTGCTGTTGGCTACTATTGTGGCCAAATTGGAATGTGCTGTTGGCTACTATTGTGGCCAAACTGGAACGTGCTGTTGGCTACTATTGTGGCCAAACTGGACCGTGCTGTTGTCTACTATTGTGGCCAAATAGGAACGTGCTGTTGGCTACTATTGTGGCCAAATTGGAATGTGCTGTTGGCTACTATTGTGGCCAAACTGGAACGTGCTGTTGGCTACTATTCTGGCCAAACTAGAACATGTTTTTGGCTACTATTGTGGCCAAATAGGAACGTGCTGTTGGCTACTATTGTGGACAAATTGGAATGTGCTGTTGGCTGCTATTGTGGCCAAACTGGAACGTGCTGTTGGCTACTATTGTGGCCAAATTGGAATGTGCTGTTGGCTACTATTGTGGCCAAATTGGAATGTGCTGTTGGCTACTATTGTGGCCAAATTGGAATGTGCTGTTGGCTACTATTGTGGCCAAACTGGAACGTGCTGTTGGCTACTATTGTGGCCACACTGGAACGTGCTTTTGGCTACTATTGTGGCCGCACTGGAACGTGCTGTTGGCTACTATGGTGGCCACACTGGAACGTGCTTTTGGCTACTATTGTGGCCGCACTGGAACGTGCTGTTGGCTACTATTGTGGCCAAACTGGAACGTGCTGTTGGCTACTATTGTGGCCGCACTGGAACGTGCTTTTGGCTATTTTTGTGGCCGCGCTGGACCGTGCTTTTGGCTACTATTGTGGCCGCACTGGAACGTGCTGTTTGCTACTATTGTGGCCGCACTGGAACGTGCTGTTTGCTACTATTGTGGCCAAACTGGACCGTGCTGTTGGCTATTATTATGGCCGCACTGGAACGTGCTGTTTGCTACTATTGTGGTCGCACTGGAACGTGCTTTTGGCTATTGTTGTGGTCAAACTGGAACGTGCTTTTGGCTAATATTGTGGCCGCACTGGAACGTGCTTTTGGCTAATATTGTGGCCAAACTGGAACGTGCTGTTGGCTACTATTGTGGCCAAACTGGAACGTGCTGTTGGCTACTATTGTGGTCGCACTGGAACGTGCTTTTGGCTATTGTTGTGGTCAAACTGGAACGTGCTTTTGGCTACTATTGTGGCCGCACTGGAACGTGCTTTTGGCTAATATTGTGGCCAAACTGGAACGTGCTGTTGGCTACTATTGTGGCCAAACTGGAACGTGCTGTTGGCTACTATTGTGGCCAAATTGGAATGTGCTGTTGGCTACTATTGTGGCCAAATTGGAATGTGCTGTTGGCTACTATTGTGGCCAAACTGGAACGTGCTGTTGGCTACTATTGTGGCCAAATAGGAACGTGCTGTTGGCTACTATTGTGGCCAAATTGGAATGTGCTGTTGGCTACTATTGTGGCCAAACTGGAACGTGCTGTTGGCTACTATTGTGGCCAAACTGGACCGTGCTGTTGTCTACTATTGTGGCCAAATAGGAACGTGCTGTTGGCTACTATTGTGGCCAAATTGGAATGTGCTGTTGGCTACTATTGTGGCCAAACTGGAACGTGCTGTTGGCTACTATTCTGGCCAAACTAGAACATGTTTTTGGCTACTATTGTGGCCAAATAGGAACGTGCTGTTGGCTACTATTGTGGACAAATTGGAATGTGCTGTTGGCTGCTATTGTGGCCAAACTGGAACGTGCTGTTGGCTACTATTGTGGCCAAATTGGAATGTGCTGTTGGCTACTATTGTGGCCAAATTGGAATGTGCTGTTGGCTACTATTGTGGCCAAATTGGAATGTGCTGTTGGCTACTATTGTGGCCAAACTGGAACGTGCTGTTGGCTACTATTGTGGCCACACTGGAACGTGCTTTTGGCTACTATTGTGGCCGCACTGGAACGTGCTGTTGGCTACTATGGTGGCCACACTGGAACGTGCTTTTGGCTACTATTGTGGCCGCACTGGAACGTGCTGTTGGCTACTATTGTGGCCAAACTGGAACGTGCTGTTGGCTACTATTGTGGCCGCACTGGAACGTGCTTTTGGCTATTTTTGTGGCCGCGCTGGAACGTGCTTTTGGCTACTATTGTGGCCGCACTGGAACGTGCTGTTTGCTACTATTGTGGCCGCACTGGAACGTGCTGTTTGCTACTATTGTGGCCAAATTGGAACGTGCTTTTGGCTAATATTGTGGCCACACTGGAACGTGCTGTTTGCTACTATTGTGGCCGCACTGGAACGTGCTGTTTGCTACTATTGTGGCCAAACTGGACCGTGCTGTTGGCTATTATTATGGCCGCACTGGAACGTGCTGTTTGCTACTATTGTCGTCGCACTGGAACGTGCTTTTGGCTATTGTTGTGGTCGCACTGGAACGTGCTTTTGGCTATTGTTGTGGTCGCACTGGAACGTGCTGTTGGCCACGATCATGACCCAAATCATTGTTCAACAATCTGTATTGTTTTTCCAATTTAAGTGTTTGCTACTCTGGTTTCCTCCTATGGGTTCCTTAAAAACAATGCAGACGCTTTATTCAGTTTGCCTAAAAAATGCCACTTTCTCATTTTCCATACTAGAAAACTGAGCACTCGAACAGTTAATACCTGCAATGTGGTGGGGGGGGGGGTGGGGGGGTGGGGGGTGGGGGGGAGCATGTCACAACTCAGCACAAGCCTGTAGTGTTTGGTGTGTGCCTGCACAAAAAGGAGAAAATCTAAGTGTTTGCCAGAAGACTATCGAGTGGTGAAAGTGCAAAAATAATGTTATTGTAGAGCACAAGGAGAAGGTGGAGGCAAAGTACAAGGAACTTTGCAAGAAAGCAAGTGTCTGGATGATGAAAGGGATAGGTACAGAGAGGTGTTATGGGTCTTTTGAACATTTGTGGAGAGGATATCATACCTAATATTTTTTAGAACTTGCGTAATTTTTGTGAAATTCTTTTCGCACTCCAACTAAACCTGTGTGTATAAAATAAAGTTTGGTTCATGTTAGCTTGACTATTTGCTATTTATGTTTGGTGTGTGCCTGCACTTTGGTGTGTGTCAGCTTTTGCAAATGCTACCATGCGATCCCCTTCGCAAACTAGTACAGATCATATAAGGATGGCATTCCGCAGTGTTGTCTGCAGATTTTGCCCATTGTACATTCCTCATATAATAGTCTTCAAACAGTATATATATATTTTAAACCATATATATATATAGGAGCACACACTGGATCAGCACGGTCGCTGCGTCCTTGGACGACTCCTCAGCACCATACCGACACACACTAATGTGTGTGCGTACAGAATAAGGTGTTTTTACAGTGGCCATGAGAAATCCTGCGACCAACTTCCTTGAGGGAGGACCCAGTACCTTGGTGCTCATTTTGCCTGGTGCCTCATTTTGCTTGGTGCTCATTTTGCCTGGTGCCTCATTTTGCCTGGTGCCTCATTTTGCTTGGTGCTCATTTTGCTTGGTGCTCATTTTGCCTGGTGCCTCATTTTGCTTGGTGCTCATTTTGCCTGGTGCCTCATTTTGCCTGGTTCCTCATTTTGCTTGGTGCTCATTTTGCTTGGTGCTCATTTTGCCTGGTGCCTCATTTTGCCTGGTGCCTCATTTTGCTTGGTGCTCATTTTGCTTGGTGCTCATTTTGCCTGGTGCCTCATTTTGCTTGGTGCTCATTTTGCTTGGTGCTCATTTTGCCTGGTGCCTCATTTTGCTTGGTGCTCATTTTGCCTGGTGCCTCATTTTGCCTGGTGCCTCATTTTGCTTGGTGCTCATTTTGCCTGGTGCCTCATTTTGCCTGGTGCCTCATTTTGCTTGGTGCTCATTTTGCCTGGTGCCTCATTTTGCCTGGTGCTCATTTTGCCTGGTGCCTCATTTTGCCTGGTGCCTCATTTTGCTTGGTGCTCATTTTGCCTGGTGCCTCATTTTGCCTGGTGCTCATTTTGCCTGGTGCCTCATTTTGCCTGGTGCTCATTTTGCTTGGTGCTCATTTTGCCTGGTGCCTCATTTTGCCTGGTGCCTCATTTTGCTTGGTGCTCATTTTGCCTGGTGCCTCATTTTGCTTGGTGCTCATTTTGCCTGGTTCCTCATTTTGCCTGGTGCTCATTTTGCCTGGTGCCTCATTTTGCCTGGTGCCTCATTTTGCCTGCTGCTCATTTTGCCTGGTGCTCATTTTGCTTGGTGCTCATTTTTCCTGGTGCTCATTTTGCCTGGTGCCTCATTTTGCCTGGTGCTCATTTTGCCTGGTGCTCATTTTTCCTGGTGCTCATTTTTCCTGGTGCTCATTTTTCCTGGTGCTCATTTTGCCTGCTGCTCATTTTGCCTGGTGCTCATTTTTCCTGGTGCTCATTTTGCCTGGTGCTCATTTTTCCTGGTGCTCATTTTGCCTGGTGCTCATTTTTCCTGGTGCTCATTTTGCCTGGTGCTCATTTTGCCTGCTGCTCATTTTGCCTGCTGCTCATTTTGCCTGGTGCTCATTTTGCTTGGTGCTCATTTTGCCTGGTGCTCATTTTGCCTGGTGCTCATTTTGCCTGGTGCTCATTTTGCTTGGTGCTCATTTTTCCTGGTGCTCATTTTGCTTGGTGCTCATTTTTCCTGGTGCTCATTTTTCCTGGTGCTCATTTTTCCTGGTGCTCATTTTGCTTGGTGCTCATTTTTCCTGGTGCTCATTTTGCTTGGTGCTCATTTTGCCTGGTGCTCATTTTGCTTGGTGCTCATTTTGCCTGGTGCTCATTTTGCTTGGTGCTCATTTTGCTTGGTGCTCATTTTGCCTGGTGCTCATTTTGCTTGGTGCTCATTTTGCCTGGTGCTCATTTTGCCTGGTGCTCATTTTGCTTGGTGCTCATTTTGCCTGGTGCTCATTTTGCTTGGTGCTCATTTTGCCTGGTGCTCATTTTGCTTGGTGCTCATTTTGCTTGGTGCTCATTTTGCTTGGTGCTCATTTTGCTTGGTGCTCATTTTGCTTGGTGCTCATTTTGCTTGGTGCTCATTTTGCCTGGTGCTCATTTTGCTTGGTGCTCATTTTGCTTGGTGCTCATTTTGCCTGGTGCTCATTTTGCTTGGTGCTCATTTTGCTTGGTGCTCATTTTGCTTGGTGCTCATTTTGCTTGGTGCTCATTTTGCTTGGTGCTCATTTTGCCTGGTGCTCATTTTGCTTGGTGCTCATTTTGCCTGGTGCTCATTTTGCTTGGTGCTCATTTTGCTTGGTGCTCATTTTGCTTGGTGCTCATTTTGCTTGGTGCTCATTTTGCTTGGTGCTCATTTTGCCTGGTGCTCATTTTGCTTGGTGCTCATTTTGCTTGGTGCTCATTTTGCTTGGTGCTCATTTTGCTTGGTGCTCATTTTGCTTGGTGCTCATTTTGCCTGGTGCCTCATTTTGCTTGGTGCTCATTTTGCCTGGTTCCTCATTTTGCTTGGTGCTCATTTTGCTTGGTGCTCATTTTGCTTGGTGCCTCATTTTGCTTGGTGCTCATTTTGCCTGGTTCCTCATTTTGCCTGGTGCTCATTTTGCTTGGTGCTCATTTTGCTTGGTGCTCATTTTGCCTGGTGCTCATTTTGCTTGGTGCTCATTTTGCCTGGTGCTCATTTTGCCTGGTGCTCATTTTGCTTGGTGCTCATTTTGCTTGGTGCTCATTTTGCTTGGTGCTCATTTTGCTTGGTGCTCATTTTGCCTGGTGCTCATTTTGCTTGGTGCTCATTTTGCCTGGTGCTCATTTTGCTTGGTGCTCATTTTGCCTGGTGCTCATTTTGCTTGGTGCTCATTTTGCTTGGTGCTCATTTTGCCTGGTGCTCATTTTGCTTGGTGCCCATTTCGCCTGGTGCTCATTTCGCCTGGTGCTCATTTCGCCTGGTGCTCATTTTGCCTGGTGCCCATTTCGCCTGGTGCTCATTTTGCCTGGTGCTCATTTCGCCTGGTGCTCATTTTGCCTGGTGCCCATTTCGCCTGGTGCTCATTTTGCCTGGTGCTCATTCTCAGAAGGATGACAGGCTGAATCAACCCCACCTGGTATTAATTCAACAACTGAACGGGATTCGAACTCAGGACCTTAGGATCCCAAGCCCACCACCCTAACCATTCGGCCAACACCAGGTATAATAATAAAAATGGCACAATCATACATTCTTCCATAAGCTGTGGAATACTGTGACTATGTAAAGTAACACCTAATTGAAGAAATCTAAGCACAGGAGAGAAGTAATTATTAATTAAAGTAATTAATTATTAATTATTGCATGCATTAATCAGTAATGTCTGGAATGATAATCATGTAATAATGTAGAAGTATGCAAACTCATCTCTGAGCTTTCTGCCCTGGGTTCGACTCTTAGCGATAAGCTGTCATCCTGATGTTTGACAAGTGGGCAGATATATCAATGTTAGGGTTAGGGTCAGACCACCCTAACCCTAACCCTAACCATAACATTTGGCACTTTCCATTGCACAAAACGGTACAGTACGGCACTGTACAGTAAGGTTCGGTCCGGTACGGTAATCCCTGTCTTTTTTTTATTGCACAACAGAACCGTGAAAATAGGCGGAGTTATCTGAAGTGACGAAACAAACACGACCTGTGGTGACGTAATATCTCATGATCTTGTTGGATTTGGTCTTCCGACCAAACAATGATGAGGGCTTGCACCTCAGCAGCAGACCGACTGAACTCTCCAGGTATTCCATGTATTTTTTTTCTGATTCTTATCACTTGTGCTTCATCTATCTTCTCTCCGGAATTGTGGTATTACAAAATGGCGGTTGGGTCTGAACATAGCGAGACGGTTCTGTGACGATTGTGATTGACCAATCAATGGTCTGCAGTATTGCAAGCTCCACCCACAGGGTCCGGGTTCGGCTCGCTTAGAACCTATAAATAGCAGGAACCAAATTTAGCACGGGTACTTAGATACGGTACGGTTTGCTTGGCAATGGAAAAACGAAAAAACGGATTTTGGTTACAGTCCGGTACGGTACGGTACGGTACGGTACTGCGGTGGAAAAGTGCCATATGATATATTCCTCCCCCCCCACCCCCCCTTCCCACCAAAAGCAAAGTTGAAACATTGCAAAACGTTCCACCAGGAAGAACCTGATATTCAATTTTTCGTTCAAAATATTATTTTTCGATACCTGTTACTCCAAGTGCAAAGTTTCATTCTTTAAACAAAAATGGTCGCACTGTTGTCACAACTTCCGACATAATTGCCACTGACATCCCCCTGTGGAGCGGAAAAGGAAAGGGTGTATTATGCTCCCAAAGGAGCAGGTGTTTCTAGTGTTTAAAATGAACCAAAAATACGTGTAAACATCCTCAAAAATTGTTTCTTGAACAAAAAATAATGTTTGGTATGTCCTATGCACATGTATGGTTGACAACTCTTGTCTGAAAAATTGGAAACTTCACTTTCAGTCCAGCAAATTTCTCCAAGTGAGGTCGAGTGTATGTTTTCATCACCACTCTTAAATCGACTTCCAAATGCTAACAATCGATATACTGTTGAAATTCTAGGAGTAAAATCGCTTTCCTCTCCTTCCGATTTCCAAAAATGTAACTTTACGTTTCAAGCGGTGTATAAATGCAATACATTGCCACACTCTACAATTTTCCCCAATTTATTTAACGTCGTTTTTATTATGCAAGATGCAAATGCAAAACCTGTGACTCTATTATAGAGATAAACAAAGTAGTCATTGGTTAACCCTTTGAGTACGGATGAGGTCCAGTGCCGCAACCCGCGAAAAAGTTTTGTGTACGGATGACGTTACTACACGTCATCGAATATACCTATAAATAGATTGTCAGTACGTGTTTGCATCCCGTACCAAAATGCCAAATTAATCCTGAACCGGGCGTATTTTTATCAAAAAAAATAATCCCATACTCAAAGGGTTAAAAGTGTGACGTAACGCCACTGGAAACACTCCGCCCCTAAATCCTCCCTTACGGTAACGCTCCATAAAGTTTGGACATACGCCACCCCAGTCCTCCTGGGCATTACATACTTTTTTTTATCACCCCCTATGTGTATGCAAAGTACGAGCGGATGTGGTGACCACTCATTCACTTTTAGCCGGCGAAGCCGGTGTTGTCAATAAACGAGTACGTATTATGTTGAAAACCTGATTATGCCTTGGCTCGAGAATCCGAAGCGCAGTGGACGCAGCCATCTTGCGGAGGCGGAAGTATGCATAACAAATTTAAAACGTTCATTAGGAGTTTCTTTCACCCGTCGTCGTTTGATTCACAATCTTATACACCTCCGATGTATTAATAAAATAATTTAAGACCAACATCGGCCCGCACGGGCCTGGTTATCTTCAACAAAACGCGTCACCAAACACCGGACCCAATGAGAGTCGAGCATTTGCAAAAATATTTCTAAAATGAAAGCGCTCAATGGTGGGGTGCGTGGGCACCATCGACCGGATGCGGAAGTTTGCATAAAACAATTGCGAAAAAGTTCAATAGGAGTTTGTTTCACCCGTCGTTCTTTGATTCACAATATAATGAAACCTCTAATTAGTAATTAAAATACGTTAAGACCAACCTCGTTATCTTCAACGAAAATCGTCATCGAACACTAGAACCAATGAGATTCGAGCATTTGAAAAAATATTTTTTTACAAGCTTAATACGCGTTTCGGACGGTGAAAACGGCGTCAAATATTCTAACATTGACAAAGAATTATTTTTTAGAAATCTCGCGGCCGTATGGGATAGTTTTTCACGGCCAGAAATACGGTATAAGCGGTTTACATATTTAGTTTAGAAATACGGATAGTTTTTCACGGCCGGAAATATCCGAAGTTGAGACGGAATTCACCGAATTAATCACTGCAAGCTAACTTCTTCTGGTGGACGAAGCCGCCGTGCCCGGAGAGTCAGAGAACCAGCCCTGGCGCCTGACAGCGACTGAAGTTAGAAGACTACACACGTACTGTGAAAACATATGTTAAGCCCAGTTAAAAATAGGCCTTAAGCTAGCACATCGTATAGTTACTTCCTTAAGCTTCTTGTGACATTTATTGTATGCAGGTATTGCCATTGGGGAGGACTGTCTGCTCTTCTCTTTTACCAAGTCTTACCAGGTACGGTACCTACTACACATACCTACTACCAACTACCTACCTACCTACCTACTACCAACTACCTAACCTACTGATGCCATGGTGATGGGTAAAATAGTGGCAAGAGGTATGCAGGTATTGGGGAGGACTGTCTGCTCTTCTCTTTTACCAAGTCTTACCAGGTACGGTACCTACTACACCTTCCTACTACCAACTACCTAACCTACTGATACCATAGTGATGGGTAAAATAGTGGCAAGAGGCTTTGGCTTCGCCGGCTCATTGCGGCTTTGCAGTCGGTACTAGTAGCCGGCGAAGCCGGTGTTGTGAATGAACGCGTACGTATTATGTTGAAAAGCCAGATTTTTCTGGATCGTTTGAGAATTTCGTGGCTTTGACGCACCAAATCGCTCCATGGAGGCCGCCATCTTGCGGATGCGGAAGTATGCATAAACATTTGCGAAAAAGTTCAATAGGAGTTTGTTTCACCCGTCTTTTTTTGATTCACAATCTTATGCACCTCTAATTTGTAATTAAAATACTTTGAGACATGATGGAGTGACTTTGTTGAGTGAATTTGTAAAATATTTTATAGCCGGCGAAGCCGGTGTTGTGAATGAACGCGTACGTATTATGTTGAAAAGCCAGATTTTGCTGGATCCTTTGGCTTTGGCTTCGCCGGCTCATTGCAGCTTTGCAGTAGGGTCATATTAGTTTAGTGTACAGTTCTTTTACGTCGAACAAATCAATTGTACACAAAAGTTCATGGGGAAAACAACACGTTCAAGGGAAACTGAGTGGAAGACTTTCGCCAAGTGGTGGTACAGTTTTAATCACGAATGAAGCACATTTTACTCAGTTGTGGAAGAGTTAACAAAAGAAGCATGCGACCGCATCATGAATAACACATTCGATGGAAATCGGATGATGTTTAACACAAAATTACCACAGGAACACCTTTTTGCATGCTGACGGCTTGATGAAACCTTACTAATAATTTTTATTTTACATATGATTCCATATTTTGGGGTCACTCATCATGAGTAACACTCGACCCAAACAAAGCCGATGGAAATCTGATGCAACAAACCCGGGCAGTGTATAATCAGCAGAGGCTGACAAGCCTGATCTCTTAGGCCCACCATAAAACCAAGATGGCAGCCGTATCATTTTGTCTGGGTGCCATGGTGGGTGGAGTCAAGCTATAAATGTGGGTGGGGTCCAGCAGCTGTCCAACCAATGGGTTGCACATTTCAAATCCCTTAAAATAACCACAATAACAACAACCATGTGGAGCTCTGTTGTAGACCTGTGACACATCGCAAGTAAAATTTTAAAACGAGCCTGTAATTGAATTTTTCGGTATTTGACCTTCGGGCCCTGCCCTAAGGGGTGGTATGAGTATGTAAATATGTAAGAAATGGGTATGTAAGGAAGTTTGGATGGGGTTACACTCGACAAGCCAAATAATCCACCCTGGAAGGAGCATCAACACTTTACCCCACTTGGCCATTTAAGCCGTCTCCCAGACTGGTCAGGACAACTTACTGGCCAGACTGGGTAAAGAAAACATCACCACATCAAAAAATTATCAAAATTTCCATATATTGTACTAAGAGCCAAGATTTTGTGATCGTCACGCTGTCAAATGTTGCAAGTGTATTAACATTGCCTTAAAACATGTGTTTAGGATACGCATCATTTTAAACCAATGCTGTCTCATTTTGTTTCAGCATTTTCTACCAAAATGAGTTTACGCACAAGCGAAAAAAAAACTTCCCTTCAATTTCTTCAAACCTCGTAAGAGCACGATGACATTTTTACAGCCATACTCAATCGGTGGAAAAAGTTGAGTAACATATTATGTATGGCAAGTTTTTAGAAACAAAAGTAAGAATAAATACAAGACATAAAGAACAAGCCGAATGCACCCGGCGTTGCCCTGGTTCTTTTTGAATGAATTTACTTCTATAATTCAACTTTTACTCACGGCCGTAGAAGATTGACTACTATAATTCAGTTCAGCTTTTAATTGTGAAATGGGCCCAGCCCTTTCGAGGCGGCCTCGACCGGCCTCGCCACCTAGCCTATAACCTTCCCGGGGCCCGTCCCAACATTTTTTGTTTCAGAGGTTTCCTCCTATCTTTCACCGCTCGGGAGATTACCACGTGCAGACAAACAAACAAACAAAAACTTTCTTTTATATATATAGAAGACTAGCCGAAAGCACCCGGCGTTGCCCGGGTTCTTTTTGAATGAATTTACTACTATAATTCAGCTTTTACTCATGGCCGCAGAAGATTGACTCCTATAATTCAGCTCAGCTTTTAATTGCGAAATGGGCCCAGCCTGGCCGAGGCAGCCTCGTCGCCTAGCCTATAACCTTCCCGGGGCCCGTCTCGACATTTTTAGTTCTTTTTGAATGAATTTACTACTGTAATTCAGGTTTTACTCGTGGCCATAGAAGATTGACTACTATAATTCAGCTCAGCTTTTAATTGTGAAATGGGCCCAGCCCGGCCTCGACACCTAGCCTATAACCTTCCCGGGGCCCGTCCCGACATTATTTGTTTTAGAGGTTTCCTCCTATCTTTCACCGTTCAGGAGATTAGCGCGTGCAGACAAACAAACAAACAAACAAACAAACAAAAACTTTCTGTTATATATGTAGAAGATGGAAGATAGATAGCTAGAAGATAGATATAACAAAGAATCAAGAGCTATGAAGGGCCTGGGAAGTGAGAATGAGCTGAAGAGAGTGACGGACTGATGTTTTGAGAGTCATTGTGATTGCATTCCAAATTGAAATGAACAGTAAGATGTCTGGAATATTGAATGAATAAGTGTGTACCTAACATTGGCCTCCATTCCACTTTGACTAAACTTCTTTGTCTTCCCATTTGTTTATCTCCTTTGCTCTTTACGGATGTTTTTCATTTTCAGTATCAAATACAACCTCTCCGGCAGGATGTAGCACAGTTGACTTTGAACTGTCTTATGACCGAAGTATGTTAGATATTATGTGAGTGGGTTTATTGATTTTATCCATCCTATGTAGACTTTAGCTTATTGCAAATATACTTCATGTGTTTGCTATATGAGGTTTCCGCAACCCTTCGTCTTGTCTGCATTGCTGTTTGTTTGAATCCTATGGAGCAGAAACCCCAAAAAAGGAGTAAATGCAACACCATTTTTCAACTGGAAATGAGTTTGTCTGTTTTGTATTCTGGTCGGAATTCATGGCTCATGAGGCTCGGAACGCAGGTTTAAATCTCATATATGAAAAGCATTTGTGCATTGTCTACTAATTTGATAGAAATTGACATTAAGGTACACCGAGGATCCTCATATAGCAGTCAGGGAATTCAGCAATGGAGGAGACTCAAGGGATAACTTGGCTTGGAGGGTCTAGGTTTGTTGAGTGGTGTTTGAGTCAGAGCTGTGTGTACTGTATGGGATCTGGGTTTCTTTGACCAACTAGAGCCTGAGTTGTACCTATGCAAAACCAAGAGACCCCTGGCATTCCAAGACACATATGTGGGTTTTCCGCCATGTAGCGGCGCAAGGGGCACAATAGATGGGTATCCCATGTGCCATGTACAGGAAGACAATGGAATTGTGAGGTGTTTCTCAATCCTCACTTAACTTAAACCAGTTATAACATGCTGATTTTATAATCTCACAGAATGCCAGCCTCATCCAGGCAGGAGAGTGTCAATATTTAAAGGAAACTCCCAACACAAATCTTTGTGTGTACATCTGCCTTCTGCATTCAATGTTCATATTTCTGCACAAATAAACATTTCATTATCCCCATGCTTTAAAAAAAAAACTAGGGGATATTGTAATCGTCTCTGTCTGTCTATCCATCCGTCACAATATCTCCCCCTGAAAGACTGTGCATACATTCACCAAACTTCATGGCAAGAAGGTTCCAGAGCAGTGTCATTTTTGGCCTTCAGTAGGGTCAGAAGGTTAAATACCATAAAATGCAATTGTGGGCACATTTCATTTTTTAAATTAAACTTTGCATATGCAATCAACATTGGCGGATGAAATATGTAACGATTATTTGGATTTGACCCCTGGTGCTTGCCCCAGGGGGTGGGAACTTAGAGTCACATGGGTCAAAATATAAGATTTGTTTATACTCAAAAATTAATGTTAAATTGTGTCATTCCTGGTGGAACCTTTTTTTTTTTACATCATTCAACTTTGCTTTAGGTGACAAGCGTGGGGGTTTGCTATGGCGTGCCATTGACTTCACTCTTGTTACCCTCGCCAGAGAAGAGGGTATTGCATTCGAGTCCGTTTGTTTGTTACTTGCAAAATCGAAGATTTTTCAAGTATATTGGTCGGTTCCGTTTATGGTTCTGTCTGTCTGTCTGTCTGTTTATTTGTCTGTTTGTCACCGGCCTACAGGTCACAATTCTAAACCGATCGTCACGAAATTTCACGAAGTTGTATAAGTCGTCCCAATTGAGAGGCCTATTGATTTTGAGGTCAAAGGTCATCTGGGGGTCAAATTTCTAAAATCGCCATTTTAAATCCGATTGACTTGAAAATTGAATAGCATTTGTATATCAAGTCACTAAATTGTAAAATGAACAATTTTTTGAGGTCAAAAGGTCAAAGGTCAACTTAAAGTCAAATTTTTAAAATCATCAATATTCATCTAAAAAGCCATCAATTCTCAACCGATTGACTTGAAAATTTAACAGCATTTGCATATCGAGTCACTAAATAGGGAAACCAACTATTTTTGAGGTCAAACGGTCAAAGGTCAACTCAAGGTCAACCTTCCAAAATCATAATTTTCATCTGAAAAATCATAAATTTTCGTCCAAAGCTTTCCGAGCTTTGATCAAGATTGTCAATTTTAATCTTGATGAAATGGACAATTTGCTGTATCAATGGAATTTTTTTTCTTGGGGTGGGGGGGGGGGGGAGGGGAGGGCGTATTTTGCAAGTATCGTGCTCCGCATGACGTCTTCTTGTTTGTTTGTTTGTCTGTTTGTGCGCACAGAATAAATATGATTTTCTCTGCAACCGTTGGTCCGATTAACAGAAAATTCTCACCATAGGTGCAACTCCACCTGTATAATTTGATGATAATTATGACGTCATTGGTCACGTGGTTCGGCCGCCATCTTGGAAAAAACGAAAAACTTTGCACCTCTATATCACCGAAAGTGCTGGATAGAAAAAATTGCGACATGGCTCATTGTAAAGAACTCTCCATGGGGAATAAAATATGTTCATGATGATGTCATAGGTGCCTCCATTATGACGTCATAATTCGACAAGTACAAAACTTCATCCGATCAAGATGAAATCGCTTGAGCATAATCTAGGAATAAATTAGTTTAGAAAAAAATAATAATGATGACGTCATCGGTCACGTGGTTCGGCCGCCATATTTGTTGTTGCACAAAAGCCTTAAAAACCACTGAAAATACATCCTGGTGAGGGTTTGCAATCTCTGATTGCTCTTTTTTTAATCCTTGTGATGGTGTCACATCCAGAAAGGTATTTTGAACTGTCTCACAGTGAGAAGGTATTTGGATTATGTCACAGCGAGAAGGATTGAGTAACATATGGTGCATAATTCCTTCTGCATTGTCAATCGAACATCTGTCTGTGTTCCATTTTCAAACCCAACGATAAATGGATTCACTGTTGCTTCACAGGCTTGGTGCTGCACCGAAAAGTGCACCATCGGTCAAATACAATGTTAAGCTAATGTGGGCCCTATCTTCCAGCATTGATTGCTGATGGATGTAAAACATCCCCCAGTGGTTTTCATTGAAAAGCAGGTGAGTTATTGATTATGCATGCTGACCAAGTTTTGCAATTCTTGCTCCAAACAGCCATGGACCAGAGAGAGGATGGCACATCCAAGTCTATCTGTTCCAAGAAACACAACACCTGGAGCCCCCCTATGTTCTGCATCGGATAGATGGATGGAAAGACCAGCAAGAGGATACCCCTTCCTGTTATCACTAACTAGTTTGTTTCCTCCTGCCCACATACCATTGGAAACTCCAACACAAGTGATATATAAAACACAATTGCTAACCGACATGCATATCTATCTAGCACAAGAAGTGATCTTTATTTGACTGCTTCTGTAGAATTATATGATGCTTTGCATCAATTGACTGGTAAGAATCGAGGCCACACGTCGATTCCACAACCATTTCAATCAGTTGAAGATTCAAATCAAAAGCTCTCTAATGCAACAGCCCTTTGTCTCCGTGGGGTTTTCATTCTGTTCGAAATTTGCTCCCAGTTTTAAACGTTTCAAGCCATGAGAGAGGGCTTTGAGGGACACCATGCATATAACATCTTTTTATCCCATGGAAATATCAACTAATGCTAAAGGAGCAGTGAGACCGCATCATTCCGGGATGGAGTAGATTAATTATACAGTGATATATTTTATCTTCATATAGATAGCATCACCAGAATGTAATGCGTATGGAAAGATCATGAATGGAGATTGGTACCAAAAGAAACGTGTAGAAACGCATGTGGATAGTAACGTACATAAATAACAAAGAGAAGGAGAAAAAAACAAAACAATATAAATTAAAAAGTCATGATAAAACAAGCTTATCAGCTGATTATGACGTCATCTTAGAGGTTTTGACTCTTTAAAGCACAAGTAAAAGGGGGGAAGAGAGAAAGGTGTGTGGGGGATGGGTGGGGGTCGATGGATAGAGAGAAAGAGGAGGTGGAGAGGGGACTGAGGGGCGAGAGAGAAAGAGGTGGTGGAGAGGGGGCTGAGGGAGAGAGAGAAATAGGAAGTGGAGAGGGGCTGAGGGAGAGAGAGAAATAGGAAGTGGAGAGGGGTTGAGGGAGAGAGAGAAAGAGAGGTGGAGAGGGGCTGAGGGGCGAGAGAGAAAGAGGTGGTGGAGAGGGGGCTGAGGGAGAGAGAGAAATAGGAAGTGGAGAGGCGGCTGAGAGAGAGAGAAAGAGAGGTGGAGAGGGGCTGAGGGAGAGAGAGAAAGAGAGGTGGAGAGGGGCTGAGGGAGAGAGAGAAAGAGGTGGTGGAGAGGGAGCTGAGGGAGAGAGAGAAAGAGGTGGTGGAGAGGGGCTGAGGGAGAGAGAGAAAGAGGTGGTGGAGAGGAAGCTGAGGAAGAGAGAGAAAGAGAGGTGGAGAGGGGCTGAGGGAGAGAGAGAAAGAGGTGGTGGAGAGGGAGCTGAGGGAGAGAGAGAAAGAGGTGGTGGAGAGGGGCTGAGGGAGAGAGAAAGAGAGGTGGAGAGGGGCTGAGGGAGAGAGAGAAAGAGAGGTGGAGAGGGGCTGAGGGAGAGAGAAAGAGAGATGGAGAGGGGCTGAGGGAGAGAGAGAAAGAGGTGGTGGAGAGGAAGCTGAGGAAGAGAGAGAAAGAGAGGTGGAGAGGGGCTGAGGGAGAGAGAGAAAGAGGTGGTGGAGAGGAAGCTGAGGAAGAGAGAGAAAGAGAGGTGGAGAGGGGCTGAGGGAGAGAGAGAAAGAGGTGGTGGAGAGGGAGCTGAGGGAGAGAGAGAAAGAGGTGGTGGAGAGGGGCTGAGGGAGAGAGAAAGAGAGGTGGAGAGGGGCTGAGGGAGAGAGAGAAAGATAGGTGGAGAGGGGCTGAGGGAGAGAGAAAGAGAGGTGGAGAGGGGCTGAGGGAGAGAGAGAAATAGGAAGTGGAGAGGGGCTGAGGGAGAGAGAGAAAGAGGTGGTGGAGAGGAAGCTGAGGAAGAGAGAGAAAGAGGAGGTGGAGAGGGAGCTGAGGGAGAGAGAGAAAGAGGAGGTGGAGAGGGGCTGAGGGGAGAGATAGAAAGAGGTGGTGGAGATGATACTGAAGGAAAAAGAGAGAGAATGCAAGAGAGACAGAGAGAGAGAGAAAACGAACGAGAATGAATCCACAGAGTATCACCCTGGTGGACCGTAGAGACAGTCACCTGTGTGTGCAAATTAATGGCAGTTTGATGAACCATTGAGGCTCCAATGAACCTCCATTAGCACAGCAACACTTAATGCTTTGAATGTGGTTTCTCATCAAAATATGAATCCATATTTTACTCTTTTAGCAAGAACTCCCTCCTATGTCATCATTCAACATCTTCATAGACAATCAGTAAACACACACAAAACATCACAAAACATCATAACATTCATTTGCATCAACTGTAGCAATGCAAAAAAGAGCAGATTCATAAATTGACATTGCTGTAGTTTATTTTTATTCTTATTATTGTTATTGTTGTTATTACAATAACATTCAAGTTACTTGGTTTCCTCTCACATCCATCTTTTGATTTGGGGTTATGGGGGACATTGGTTGTTTTTTTATATGAAGGATGGGGATGTTTCATGAAGGGCAGTGGGGATAATGCGCAGTTTTGAAGAAATTCACAATGGGGGTAAAAAGGAGGGGGGAGGAGAAAAAGGAGGTTCCACTTTTTGGAAATTCCAACTTCTTTCCTGGAAGTCCTTGCAGTGTTCATGTTTTATACCTCTCCCACCTCCCCCCAAGTCCTCCCGATGTCCCTGCTCTCAAATGTTGTGTTTGTGTCCTTCGCCCTCTCTCCCCATCTCGTCTGCCGCTCCCCTTATTTTTTGTGTTTTGTGTGTCGGTTTGACTTTTTGTGTGATTAATGTTAGCTCTTTCACGAGCCTCGATCTTGTATACAAAAAAAAAAAAGGGAGATTAACGAATGACTTGTGAATCACATGAGTTATTTACAACGTTGCCAGCTCAGCCGAGGATCCCTGACCAATAATCAGCAGGCCATTGCAAATGCACCGAGCTGATTACAACGTGCAGTCGTCGTAATTCGTCGTCAACAAAAGTGCGACTTTCGTAGCGACATCAATGTCTTCATGAGATGAGGAGGATCGAATGAATCCTGCATTTGAGTCCAATTATTGCTTTTGATCAAAAATATTTCTCATCCCCCAAAACTTTACGTCGTCAAATTTGATGTCTGCAATGCTCTTTGTGATCCGAGGACATCCATTTCCTCTTAAATTAGGACAGAGAGCAGCAGTTTGTAGGTATTAATTGCCTGTCTGGAAGCGGAGATGACAGCCAAGTTTTCATGGAAATTCAAGATCCCTGAGTGTGCTTTGCAATTAGGAAAAGCAAGTGCAGATTGTGCGCAGGAATAAAGTTTTCCTGGTTCAGAATTACAATGAACCTTTCATGACGACAGAACACAACAACGTGCGCAAAATGATTAATTCATCAACAAAATGTATGTCGGAGTATCGCTCTGCTTTATTACATCCGATTCTATGACATCATCATAGTCGTCAGTCGATAATGACTTTAAACGTCGACTAATCGAGTAAGAACCAGACGTTGGCCGGATAAGGAGGCTGGCTTAATATCTTAGGGTCCTGATCGTTTAAGCCCCTGTCGGGCCGTTAAAATAACACCAGGTGGGTTGACTCGACTCACCCTACCGAGGTCGGCAAAATGAGTGACCAGATAATTGGTAAGACCCGTCCACGATTGTGACCCCAAGATGTTAGGAGAGTGCTTCTTCTTCTTCTTCTAATATAGTAAACCTGTTGTTGTTGTTGTTGTTGTTGTTGTTGTTGTTGTTGTTATTGTGTAGGTCCGGATAGTTCTCTCGAACAAGCCCGTGACACAGAGACAGCCGATCGATCTCCCAGGGGCGACCCAAGAGATCCCCCACATGTACGATGGTGTACCCCCACCATCACAAAGTCATGGCCATGACAGAGTTTGCTACTTTCCGCAAATAAACAACAAAGACCAATCAGAGATTGCAGACCCTCGCCAGGACATGTTTGTGTGGTGTATTTGGTCTGATTTTGTGTCTGTTTCGTTTTATTTTGGATACATAAGGTTCATTTTTCTATCCAAGATGGCTGCCAAACCACGTGACCTATGACATCACCATTTTCACACTATATGCAGTGATGGTGTGAGATGATATTTGTAAAACTTAGCATCGATAGTGTAAGCTCTTTCAAAGAAGCAATTTAAAAAAATATTTTCTGTAAATCCAATATGGATGCCAAACCATGTGAGCTATGACTTTTTTTTCAACATTATATGACCATGAGTAGTTGAACATATGATTAAAATTTCATATTGATCCGTTTAGTGCTGTCAGAGAACAATAATTTAATTTATGCCGTTTTTGCATAAAAACCAATATGGCCGCCAGGTCGTGTGACCTATGACTTCATCATTTTCAAACTTTATTCCCCAAGGCTAGTACATCATGTGTTCGAGTTTCACATCAATCTAGTTTTTTTTTTCGTTTTAGCATCAGAATTTTTTGAAGGTTTTCATTTTCAATCCAATATGGCTGCTGAACCACGTGACTGATGACATCATCAATTTAATTCTCATATGCAGTTTTTGTGTAGATTACGCTCAAGAAATTTCAATTGGATCAAGCATTCTACTTGTCTAATTGTGACATCATAATGATGGCACGGATCACATCATCATGAATATATGTTGTTCCCCATGCGGAGTACTTGAAAATGAGCCATGTTTCAATTGTTTCCATGGAGCGGTTTTGGAGATATGGAGGTGCAACTTTTTTTCGTTTTTTCCAAGATGGCGCACATTTCACGTGGCCTATGACATCATAATTATCATTAAAAATTATACAGGAAGAAGCGCTCCGAAGGTGAACTTTTCTGGGCAATCATCGGACCAACTGTTGCAGAGAAAAGCATAATCACGTTCTGTGCAGACAGACTGACAGACAGACAGACCCAAACGCAATATCTTCTCCTATGACGAGGGTAACAATACTTGTATCGCCTTGAACCTCCATAGTCAGAAACTTCCAGAAGCTCCGTTATTCCAAAATAATAGATCAGTGCACCATCAGATCATAATGTTGATTAAGAAATTAGTGAGAAACATTCATTTTGAAACAGATAAACAATATAGATCATGAAACCTTCAGCAAGAGCCCCAGATGCCTGTTACAAGTATCGGAGTGCAAGAACACACTCAGACTCAAACAGACAGAGCCAGGTGGGTGGAAAATTAAAAATGAATAAATATTGATAATCTAAGAGCATATGTCCGCAGTAGGGACAGTTGACTATTGTACGGTAACAAATAATGTCTGTAACATATTCACAAAGTCGTCATATTTCAACACATTGCTTCACACTTCATTTTCTGGCATCTTAGTGACCAGTGGAGAAGAATCACTGAAAAAATCATATTAGCTTCATCCGGATCCCGATCTTCACCAAAATGGAATCGATTCTTCCTTGTCACACACACAACCTGTCCAACAAGTTTCGTCCAAATCCATCCAGAACTTTTTGAGATATCCTGCTATCACATCATCAGAGGTCCAACTGTATGTATGCATCAGGGTTGAAGTCAAACACAACCCCTCCCATCCTACCCCTTCCCCCCAACCCCACCTCCTTCCAAACCCCAAATGCTGCGCAGAAATGTGTTGACATTCACTTTTGGAAGTGACAATGCTTCAACAAGCCATTTAACAATAGTGCGTGCAATTTCTTGCTTGGTGCGTACCTCACAAGGTGCGTGCTCATCTGGTCCTCCCTCTCACCTGTTGGTCGAGTTTGCAGCTCCACACAGCTTCTGCCTCCTTTTTCCCTCTCCTCATGGATTGCTTAAGCGCTTCAAGTGTCGAACACAAGCGATTCCCACCAAATGGATGTACACAAGGAATATGGAGAAGTACGGGTGAAACGGGACGCGAGGAAAGATATAGAGGAGAGAATAAAATGCTTCGTCCCGAGAAATGACCGTCTCTCCCCTGCAGTCCCTCGTACTGCTCCGTACCATCACCTTGCGGTGCTTCTCGGGGCTCCCCACCCCATCTTTCTCCCTCTTTCTCCACGCCCGCTGCTCTTCGCAGCGCCTCCCTCTTCCCAGTCCACCGCTCTTCCCTCCTCCCCACCACCTCTCCCTCCGTCCCCTCCTCGCCTCTCCGCTTCTGTTCCTTCTCCAATCTATCTCGCCTCTCTTACACATTCCCCTTCTCCATGCTTGTCTCTTTCTCTCTCCCTCTCTGTCACCCACTCACAAGGCTAGCTTTCCCGCTATCCATCCAAAAACCAGGACCATTGCCTATGTCCAAGATAACCCCGAGGAAGTCGTTCCTAATCACATAAACACTAACAATGTCATCATAAATTTATAAATGAACATATAACTAATTTACATCATCTGAGATTGGATTTCCTTGGTGAAATTTCCAGATGCTGATTAATGGAGAATGATTCACCGTGTTGTAGTTAATGTGAGATATACACGCCCGGTTATCTATGGATCAATAGGTGCTGATTCTGACTCAGCATGGCATGTTCATATTTATTTATCGTGTTGTTATTGCTCGGACATGATAACAGCACATCTGATTGAATGTTGACATACAAACAAGCCATGGCTTAATCGTCCACACCCTGCTCTATGATATTTGAATCCATATCATGGCTCATCTGTCTCCCACTCCCTTTATTATATGTTTTATGTGTTAGTTCTTACATGAGCCTCGAATTAGTATACAAATATATATATATATATATGTATATATACATGTATGTATATATGTATATATGTATATATATTGTTGCGGATATGAGGACTGTATATTTTTTTTGATTGTGTAAATTATTATTATTGTTTATTCTGCGCCCCCTGCCTCCGGAGCTGTGTAAAGGTGAAAGGACATCCCATAATTTTTTTTTTTTTTATTTTTTTTTTTTTTTTGTATACAAGATCGAGGCTCGTGAAAGAGCGAAAATTAATCACACAGAAAGACAAACAGACACATAAAACAAATAACATCGGGAGCGGTAGACAAGATGGGGAGAGAGGGGGAAGGACACAAACACAACATTTGAGAGCAGGGACCGAGAGACATGGAGACATCGAGAGATCTGTGGGAGGGAGAGGGCTTTGGGGGGGAGGCATGTGAAGGGGGGGGGGGGGTGGGAGAGGTATAAACATATGGACACTGCCAGGATATCCAGGAAATAAGTTGGAATTTCAAACAAGGTGGATCTGGGGTGAATTAGTGGGGGTAGAAAAGATCAAGGTTATGGATGGGGGAAGATAAGAGATGGTGGTGAACAGCTGTTTTAAAGACCTGGAGGGAGGAGAGGGATTGAAGGGAGTGTGGGAGTTTGTTCCACAGGCGGGAGAAAAGAGGAATGAAAGAGTGAAGGTGAGCAGAGAGCCGAGATTTCGGCAGTTTAACCATCAGAGGGTTGCTGGCAGATCTTGTGCGACCTGTAGGAATATTTGGGGGACAGAGCACGGAGAGAGCTGGGGGAGCAAGGCCGGAGAGGAGTCGGTAGAAGACAGAAAGACCACCTACCTGCCTGCGGTGAGTGAGTGAAAGGCCCTCAGAGATAGCTTCATCGCGGGAGATTCCAATGATTTTGAAAGCTTTGGATTCAACAGCGTGAAGCCGAGCCAGGTGTGAGGCAGGAGCACCAGCCCATAGGGGAGAACAGTATTCCATTGAGCTGCGGATGAAAGCCTTGTATGTGGTGAGGAGCTCAGGTGTGCCGAGGAAGGACTTCGCACGACGGAGGATGCCCAGTCGGCGACTGGCTTTGGAGGCCAGCTTGGAAATGTGGACCAAGAAACTTGGACCAAGAAAGAATTAGTCCACAAGCATACACGTCAGCCAATAATAGAATACCCCTGTTTGATAGTTATATCTTATTCTGTGTTTTAGAGTAAGGCTATGTCTCCCATTAATTGAAGTACTCCATTGCACCAGTGAAAGAGAATAGATCCCCTTCCTTTCACATCCCCTTTCGTCATTGCCAAGCCTCGATTGCCAATTACATCCCCTCTCGTCATTGCCGAGCCCCGATTGCCAATTACCTCCCCTCCAAAACCACCATTGAACAAGTGCCCGCCCGTCATCATCAAGGGGGGAGCCAGAGGGTCGCATGACCAACCAGGGCCGAGGTGAGCACACCGATGGGCGTGTCCTGAAGGCCGGCGGCTTGATCGCTAGAGGCGCTATAAAGGCGCGCGCGCAAGTGGCGTGAGAGAGTCAGTCAGTGAGTCGGAGAGTCAGTCAGTGAGTCGGGGAGTCAGTCAGTGGAGTCGGTGGTCAGTTGGTTGCGGTGAGGAGTCGGTGGTGGTGGTCAGTTGGTTGCGTTGGTTGCGGTGAGGAGTCGGTGGTGAGGAGTGAGTGGACCAAGAAAGAGTTGAGGGTTGGACCAGACGGACCAGACGAGTCCTGGCAAAGCACGCGACGTCCACAGCAGCCACAACAGCAGCTTGGGGCCTGAACGGCGGTTTTGAGCAGGGCCGCAAAGGAACGGCGGCTGCTAAACGTGCCGATCGTGCTGCAGGACCCCCTTGGACCTTCCTCTCCCTCCAGCCATCCACCTCCTGCCTTTCCACCCTTCTTGTGTACGTGAGTTTGTTTTGTTTGTTCTGTCCCTGGGTTAATTAAGTCTGTATAAGCTAGTATTTGCACTGTGTCACCTGCGTCTTATGTGTTGTAAATAAACTTGATTGCTCCTTTTTGCTTGTGTGTGTACAATAAATCCAATTACTCTTCTGTCCGTCTTCTCGTCTTATTCCTTTTCCTCTTTGCATTTCGTCGTTTTAGTCTTTTCCCAGATTGGGCAGCTGCGGTGCGATACGGCCAAAGTTCTGGGTGAATCGGGTGAGTCGGGGATCCTGTAACGGTCGCGGTTGGACCATCCGCTCGGCCCATCATACCATCTAAACCGCGATCAGTAACAATTGGTAGTCAGGAGTTGGGATTCGGACCTGGGACTAAATTTGTTAGGCCCAAATTTTGGAACACCAATTGTGTTATTAAGTAACAATTGGTGTCGGGAAGTGGGATTGGACCCGAAGCGCGCTTAACGCGCTCAAAATTACAAAATACCGAAATTGCTTTTGTTTTACAAAACCCGAATTTTGAAATCGCGCCATGGCTGGTCAAGGCGACGGATGCCGGTGGGAGAGATAGACGGGGTATAATCGACCCAGGACCTCGGGGAAATGTATGTGGAGGAAGGAGAGGAGGAGAACATTGGCAATGTGGTTGAGGGGGTATCAGGCGCACAAAATGGCGTCCTCACGCACGTGGGTGTAGCGGCACCAAATTTTGCCGCGCCCGCGACCGCAGCAGCGCCGCTGGTGAATTTGAACCTTTTTATGATGCAAATGAAGGCCCTTATGGAAAAGAATAGTGAGCAATTGGGAGACCAAATTAGAGGTTTGAAAAGCAGTATGGGAGAAATGGGGGGCCAAATGGGAGAGATGGGGGGCCAAATGGGGGCAATGAGGGACGAAGCGAGGGGTACCAATGCCCAAATCGGGGAATTAGACAAGAAATTTGAAGGGATGAAACATGGGTTAACGGGGGTGGAAAATAGAATGGCTGCCCAGGAGAATCAGATAGAGGGGATGAAAAATGGGTTAATGGGGCTAGAAAATAGGATGGAGGACAAATTGCGGGAGATAGGGGAGCAATCCGCCCGAGAAATTAAACAAATGGGAGAGCAGATAGAGGAGGTAAAAATCGGGGTAGAAACCAAATTGGATGCTCAGAGGGATGAATTGGGACAGATGAGGGTGGCATCTACAAAGGAGATGGAGGAGATGAAAGAGGAGATACGACGAGGTGTGAGTGAGGAGGTCTCGGGGCTACGCGAGGAGGTAAAGCGAGGTGAGAAGCGTATGGAGAAAGAGGTGAGAAATGGGACGGCAGAGTTACATGGGGGAATAGAAGATCTGACGGAGGAGGTGGAACAGCTGACAGAGGGACAAACGGAGTTAGTGGAGCAGGTTCAAAGGAACACTGCGGTACTAGGAGGGTTAAAGGCGACATAAAAAGAAATTAAAAACGAATTAATAGCGACACAGAAGCAATGTCAGATGGAACGTGAGGGACTGACAATGAGGGTGGACGAGGTGACAGAGATAATGGAGACGAAGGACCGAGAGGTTAGGATGCACATAGAGACGGTCACGGTAGCCTTAGAGGACGAACTTGAGGAGACGCACCGGGGAATAAAAGAGGTGAAGCAAAAATTAGAGGAAGTGGAAGAAGAGGTGAGTGAAATTAAGAAGCGACGGACAGAAACTAAGAGGGAGATAAAGGAGGAAGTAATGGAATATGTACAAGGTCGGTGCTCAACTCATGATGTGCTGCTCACTAACCAAATAAAGAGTTTGCAGGTGGCAAAGGAGGTGCGGAGACGAGGTGCCAAGGTGAGTGGCGAAATATTCGGCAATGTATATGATGTGAGGAAAGCTTCAGTCGGCTTGGGGGTTGCTATGGATCCGGGTGTTCGTGAGAGGCCGTTGGTGAAGTGTGCGACAGGTCTGGTGTGTGAAAAACGAGGTGTGCGAGAATGTCCGACCATGGGGTGTGTGAGGAAAAAGTGCACGCCAAGGAGTGAGTGTGCTGTCGAGAGTGAGTCGGTCGTAGCGCGTGTGTGGGGGGGTACATGGAAGCGCGGTGTGGTGAGTGTTACGGAGGAAGTAACGGAAAAGTGTGCGCAAGAGTGTGCGTGAGAAAGGTGTGTAACGGACGGGTGCATGAGGAAAGAGTGCGCTGTCGAGAGTAAGGGTGAGTGCGTTGTCAAGAGTGGTGGTGAGAGTAGTGAGAGTGGCACGGAGCGTGAGTTGGTTGTGACAGGTGAGCGAGGATGTACACCTGGAATGGAAGGATGCACACCTGGAATGGTAGAGCGTGAGTGGGAATGCACACTTGAGTTGGTCGTGAGGCACGTGGTTGGGTGTGCAAGTGAAAGCACACCTGTGATTGTCACAGAGGAGGTGACCGAGGAGGGGGCGCGAAGAGGTGTGTTGGTGAGGAGTGCGAGCGACGAATGTGAGCCAAGGTGTTCGGTGGTCAGGTGTGCGACCAAGTCGGTGAGCGGAATGAGTGTACCGAGGTGTGTAAGGAAAGGTACGAGGAGCATGGGAACAGCTGGAGGTATGAGCAAGAAAGGGGTAGCGTATGCATGTAAGCATCCAGGTGATGGACCTGAGGCGCCCCGGCAATGCCGCGCTGCAGCATATTTAATTATTTAGCATGGGGGCGGTGTCCTTTGAATGTATCTGTACTTGTCTAGTATTCCTTTTTGCTCTTTGGACACGAGCATTTCTGACTATGGGCTCTTAATCCCAAAATCCTACATAATTTGGTGTCATTTTATATAAAGGAATCTCATCCTACTTTCTGTGATTTAAAAACCGAATTCTTGCAGTCGAAAAGAAATCCTGCTTCTCGTAGTTGAAAAGAAATGGAGAAAGTCAATGGAGCGACATCCAAGGAGTACACCCAAGTGCGGTTTTATCTTGTGATCATGGAGCCCACGATGTTGGATGTGTCGGTGGTGAGAGGATTTTGTGGAGCACATTTACACATTGTATAAATGCGATGGTTACCTCCATCGACCAAAGCGATGCGATGGTTACCATTACACAACCAAAGCGATGGTTACCTCCATCGACGGTAACCGGGTTAGCGGTTAGAGCGACTTTTAGCCGAATCGGGCCCTCGGTGCGTGCCGGGCTTCGCGTGCCGCGAGAACCAGCGGGGATCCGAGCCACGGCGGGTTCGAAAGGACCGCCGTACGCGATCCACGCTGGGCCTCGCTTGGAACGGCCGCGTCCGTGCTCAACTAGGCGGAGCGGGCAGCTCGATAGGAAGGGTCGTCATGGCGACCACTTTTTGTTGAGACGTGCCGGCAGGTCGAGATCGGGACATTGGATGGCTCCACGCCGAGGTGGTGCGTGGGATCTCGGCCCGGGTAAGCCTCTGTCCCTGCCCCGAATGCGGGACGTATCCAGCCGCTGGCACAAAAGAACCCGCGTTCATTGCTCGGCTGTACGAAGCCGAGCTTTAGAAGGGAATTGGCGCACCGAGCGGATCTAATAAGTAGACGGGTGATGAGGATAGTGTTTTGGACCCAAAATTAGAAAAAAAGCAAAATTTGATGATGGTACGGTGATTAGCAGTAAATGACAAATTTTTGATTTGTTGGATTTGGACGAGCGAAATTGATAGGACCTCCCCGATGTGGTGGGATGGCAAATCCACCATCCCTCACAGAGGGGGGCAAAGGAGCACTAGCTTATGGGGTTGATGGCAGTGAAAACTAGCCCGGGTGGGTTAGGATATCGTGTGTAGGGATCTAGCGAAGATGACATTAGGTAACGTTAAGATTAGTTAGTGACTGATACTTGTAGTGGGGACGCAGGTAGTTTAGTGCGGATGATAATGACATGGGAGCGCAATCGTTTAAAGGGACGACTGGGAAGCGCAAGTTTCAGAGGGGAGTAGTTAGCTGAGATGATGCCGTGTGTTTGAGGATTGAACAGGTGTGATTGCACAGGTGTGCAACTGAACAGGTGTGTGGAGCAGTGTATGAGTGAGTGAAGGTGATTGTGTATTGTGCTGACCCAATGGTCCAGGAAGAGGAGGAGGGTGCAGGTGGCACCAGGTGATTGCACAGGTGTGCAACAACAGGTGTATGTGGCTGTGTGGAATAAATGGAGTATTGGAATGGATGGTCGTGGAGTGAGTATGGTGGAAATTGTGGAGTGGAGTGGATGGTGCGAAGGTGTGAATGGGGGAAGAGTGGACCCCCATCACGGATACCCGGGGCGGGTAGTGTAAGTGTTAGGTAGAGGGTACAGGTAAATTGTGGTTGGATATTGGCATCTGTGGTGCGAGTGAAAGAATGGTCTTTGGATGGGTGCATTAGTGTTGTGGAAATGGCTGGGCGTGTAGCCTGTTAGTGTGTGTAGTTGGTTTGGGCACTCCACCACTGTGAGGATGTCGGCCAGGTGAGGCCGCAGGTGGGCTCTGGGAGCCGGTAGTAGTTGTTGTGGATGGGGCCCGAGGATCCGGAGGACGGACCCGGGTAGCCCAGTGCCAGAGGGCCAGAGTGGGGTGACAGAGCCAGGAGGGGCTTTCCCCAGTTAGTTAGGTTAGGGTGAGGAGCTAGGTAAGCTCGGGTGGCAACTGCAGTGGTGGAGGTGTGCAGGTGGGTAGACCTGCTGGGAGAGCTACACGTCGCAGCCCAGAAATTGTGCGAGGGCACCGGGAGATGAATCGGGGGAGTGAGACCCCAAATTGAGAAGCACCACAGTTTGGTCAATGGGAATTGGTTGTTAGAACCCATAGTGTAAGTGGCCAATGGATTGGCAGGGAAAGACCCCGGGTAGTGTAAAGTGTGTTAATGTCATTTAGAAAGTAGTTAGGATGAAGTCTCCTCGCACCATCTGCATCCACTCACCTGAGGTGACAGGTACTCCACACCATGCCATGTTTTGATTATTTTTTACTGTGCAAATGTTTGGATTGTGAGACGCATCATGACGTGGGTGTGACATTGTGCGTAATTCCATCTCTCCCTCCTTATGAGGATTGATGACGAATTGGGTGATGGCAAATTTTGAAGTAGAGGGATTGTGGTGACGAATTTGGTATAGAGGAAATATGGGGAAGACGTGACTGTAGTGAAATCGTATCCGTACTGAACCCGGGTGGGGATGCTCGCTGCTCGCTGTCATTGTTGTCCCCACTAGGGGCGTGACTATAAGACCCGTTGCTGTGTCAGTGCTCCGAGACTTCTCCCTTGTGACATGTTACATCGGTAGCCTCGTTAATGGTACGCCTTTATAGAATATCTAGCTTGCTTGCATTGACTGATATGAATGGCTTTATGAGATGTCGCATCGTATGCTTATTGTGTATTTCTACTTACAGGAATGATCTGATGATCTAAATGCAATTAAACCAAACCGTTGGACTAAAAGTTGTGCGGACCTGAATGGTTTTCCACAACACTTAATTGCATTTATGATCTGCTGACATGGCTGGCAACAAGACGTTGACGGTGTCCATTTTCAGCGCCGACCCACAAGCCACGGACGGAGGCTTGCAACTCAAGCACTGGCTCAAGCAACTGGAGCATCTCTTTAATGAGCCTGATACCGCTCCGACGCCTGCCGCGAAGCTGGCAATATTACACTCAAAAATCGACTACCGGGTCTACCACGCGGTCGCTCAATGCACGACGTATGATCTTACCGTCGCGGAGCTCAAGCGGCTTTATATAAAAGAAAAAAGCCCTGTGTATGCGTGTTATCTGCTGCAGACGCGACGGCAGCAACCCAACGAGCCTATGGATCATTACGCCCAGGAGCTCCGGCAGCTCATGCTGGACAGCGCCCAGCCACGGACTCCCGAGCAGGCTAAAGATGATCGACTTTTAGATGCCTTCATAGCAGGGGTCTCCTCTCAGGAACTACGTCTCAAACTCTTGGAGAAGACCGACCTGACCTTCGCTACGGCGGTTGAGCAAGCGACGGTGTATACCGAAGCGCGGATGCAATCGAACGCCTATGATCGCACGCGCCTTTTGGCGGGCACCTCACTACACGCCCGGCCGGAGAGGACCACTGACGAGGACGTGGATCCGCCTGCTGAACTCCGGGATGCTCCGGAGGATGACCCTACCCTGACAGCTGCCGTTACGACCAGCAGACCCAAGGCCTTGCGCGGGGCCGCATGTTTTTTTTGTGGAGGGCCTCGTCATGCCCGAGTCGTGTGTCCGGCACGTGACGCTATTTGCCATTTGTGCTCGCTAAAGGGACATTACGCGAAAGTGTGCAAGAAATCGGCACGCGGCTCGCGGCCCTTCGACTCGCGCAGCCGCGGTCGCGCAGGCGCGGCAACCTTGAACGGGCTTGTAGCAGAACCCACGAGCCCAGCGCCTTACCCGTCTTCGAAGGGGAGGGCCCCTCACTGCGGCCCACTGGGCGCTCAGACAACCTTGACTGGCGCCACCGGAAAGCCACCACCGTCTCATTCTCCATCGGGGACAAAGGCCGTGTCCTTGGCCAAACCTCGAGCCACGCAAGGGAAGAAACAGCTTTCGAATACTACGGAAGCCTTTTGTCAAAGCGACCAAACGGAAAAGGCGATTTCGAATACTACTACGGAAGCCTTTTGTCAAAGCGACCAAACGAAAAAGGCGATTTCGAATACTACGGAAGCCTTTTGTCAAAGCGACCAAACGAAAAAGGCGATTTCGGCTACAACGGAAGCCTTTATCTGCCAGGAGTGTCAAAAGGCGATGTCAAATACTACTGAGGCCTTTTCTCATCGGATTTTGAATCGCGAAACACCGGAATGCTGGGGAAAGCCCTCTGATGACGATAATGGATTCCCCATGGTCAACGCAGACTCCGGCCACGATCGCAAAACTGCTGCTGGTGTAGGATCCACCCGCGAGGCTGGTCCGACCCATTCGGGGGGCTCAGTCCCGCTCCCAGCTGCCTCGTCTGGCCTGGCTCAAGCCCTTATTCCCCTTATGGTTGAGGGCCATTGTGTTCAGGCCTTGGTGGACACCGGATCTACGGATAGTTTTATCGACCAGCGACTTGTGCTCAGGCATGGATGGCGGATCGGGCGGTCTACACGACGGATCTTCATGGCTTCCCAGGGACTCCGGCTTAGCACAAAAGGGGAATGCCGATTGAAACTAGTGCTAAAGGGACGGGTTTTCCCTGATGTACACCTTATGGTTTTACCCGCATTATGTGCTGATATTCTGCTAGGACACGATTTTCTTAAGCTGCATGGACGTCTGGTAATGGAGTTCGGTGGGCCTGACACTCTTGTTGTGGGGGCGGACGACGCGCTAACGGTGTGCGCCCTAGCGCAAATGGACGTCCGTCCGCTTTCGCTGTTCCCCAATCTAACCTCCGACTGTACCCCTGTCGCGGTAAAATCGAGACGCTACTCTCGCGCGGACATGCAATTCATTGCGGACGAAACGACTCAGCTCTTGAAAGACGGCATCATAGAACCTAGTAGGTCGCCGTGGCGTGCCCAGGTCTTAGTGGTGCGCAGCGAGGCCCATCGCAAACGCATGGTAATCGACTATTCCCAAACGATTAACCGCTTTACACAGCTGGATGCCTACCCCCTTCCGGGGATGGACGCGCTAGTGCAACAGGTGTCCCAGTATTCGGTCTATAGTACTCTCGATCTCCGTAGTGCGTACCACCAGATCCCTATCTCTAGGGCGGATCGTATCTATACCGCTTTCGAGTCGGGGCAGCGGTTGTACCAATTTACACGATTGCCCTTTGGGGTGACGAACGGGGTCGCTTGTTTCCAGAGGGCCATGGATGACCTCGTTGCGCGGGAGCACTTAACCGATGTTTTCGTCTACCTCGATAACCTTACGGTTTGTGGATATGACCAAGGGCACCATGACGCTAATCTGAAGCGCTTCCTTGAGGTCGCGCAACGGTATCACTTAACTATGAACGAGGATAAGTGCCGATACTCCCTACGCACCATAGATCTTCTGGGGTACACCGTGACCCATGGCTCTGTCTCTCCGGATAAGGAACGTCTGCGACCTTTGCTCGACATGGCCCCTCCCTGCGATCGGGCTTCCCTGAAACGCGCCCTTGGGCTGTTCGCCCATTACTCCAAATGGGTGCAAAATTTCTCCGCGAAACTTCGCCCCCTTGTGGCCTGCGACACCTTTCCCCTGAGTTCGGCCGCATTGACGGCCTTTGAAGGACTTAAGACCGACATCGCCCGAGCCGCCGTAGCAACCATTGACGAGAGCGGCTCGTTCGTCCTCGAAAGTGACGCCTCGGATCAGGCCATCGCGGCGACCCTCTCCCAAGGGGGACGTCCCGTGGCTTTCTTTTCACGGACTCTTACCTCCGCTGAGCGGCGGCACTCGTCCGTTGAAAAGGAAGCGTATGCGATCGTCGAGTCTATTCGGCGATGGCGCCCGTACCTACTCGGGCGGAGCTTCCAAATCATCACGGACCAGCAAAGCGTTGCGTTCATGTACGACACCTTACACGCCCAGCGCATTAAGAACGAGAAAATCACTCGCTGGCGTATCGAACTCGCCGACTTCTGTTACACCATCAAATATCGCCCAGGGAAGGATAACCAGGCCGCCGATGCCTTATCGCGCCCCACTACATGTGCTGGTATCACCTCGTTGGAGGGCCTACGGGTGCTGCATGCTACTGCGGGCCATCCCGGCGTAACGCGTTTCGCTCATTTCGTGCGGAGTGGGAATCTCCCTTACTCGATTGACGATATCCGCCGTATCTGTCGCGACTGCGCTATCTGCGCGGAAATCAAACCGCGTTTCTATAACCCCCCTATGGGGACTCTGGTGAAGGCTACACGCCCGTGGGAACGCTTGGCGATGGATTTCAAGGGCCCTTTGCCGGTGTCGAGCGGCTCTCGCCATCTGCTCACTATCGTTGATGAGTACTCACGATTCCCCTTTGCTTATATGTGCGCGGACATGACTGCTGCCACGGTGATGCGTTGCTTACAGAACTTGTTCTCAATGTTCGGTTACCCGGCCTATGTCCATACCGACCGGGGTGCAGTCTTCTTGTCTCAGGAGGTGCGCGGCTATCTGCTCCAAAACAACGTTGCGTCTAGTTACACCACGCCGTATAGACCCCAGGCTAATGGGCAGATCGAACGCTTCAACGGGATTATCTGGAGGGCCGTCATGCTCCATCTCCGGACCCACGGCCGGGGCCTCGATAAATGGGCTTGGTCGCTACCTGCGGCGTTGAACTCAATCCGGGCACTCCTGAGTACGGCAACTAACCAAACTCCCCACGAGCGTCTTTTCCACCACCCCAGGAGCTCGGGGTGTATACGGTCTTTGCCCAGTTGGCTCGCTGGGCCCGGGCCGGCCTACCTTAAACGGGCAGTTCGCGCGAGCAAGTACGACCCCCTTGTGGACAAAGTGCAGATTCTCCAGGCTAATCCTGAGCATGCTCGTGTGATGACGTCTGATGGTCGTGAGACTACTGTCTCCGTTCGTCATCTTGCCCCTTGCGGGGTCGACGACCTTAGTAGGGAATCGGACGAACCAGTCGAACCCGTCTATGAGACTATGACCTCTCCCGACGCTCCCATCGCCGACAGTCCACCGACCCTCCCCCCGTCGAGACTGCCCGGGTCCGACGACTTGGCGTTACCCCCTTCATCACCCGACCCTGTTGACGCCTCTGACACCAGGGATACAGGGTTACGAGACGCCGTACCCGGGGAATTTCGAACGCGTGCTGGCAGAGAAATTCGCCGCCCGGCCCGCTACGGTTGGGCCGACTAATACTCCGCGCCCATGCTGACGCTCACTCGCTTTTAGCCACGCGGCCGTATAATTCTGACGGGGGGTGAATGTAGTGAAATCGTATCCGTACTGAACCCGGGTGGGGATGCTCGCTGCTCGCTGTCATTGTTGTCCCCACTAGGGGCGTGACTATAAGACCCGTTGCTGTGTCAGTGCTCCGAGACTTCTCCCTTGTGACATGTTACATCGGTAGCCTCGTTAATGGTACGCCTTTATAGAATATCTAGCTTGCTTGCATTGACTGATATGAATGGCTTTATGAGATGTCGCATCGTATGCTTATTGTGTATTTCTACTTACAGGAATGATCTGATGATCTAAATGCAATTAAACCAAACCGTTGGACTAAAAGTTGTGCGGACCTGAATGGTTTTCCACAACAGTGACAGTAGTGACGAATTTGTAAATGGGTAGATTTTGTAAATATGGGGTAAGGGCAAGGGTAGTGTAGGTGACAGGGGGGTGACGTACGGTAGGGACGAGCTTTCTCACTTCGCCCTCCGTACGCATTTCGCCTTGCATTGCCTCATTGATGTGTACCCTTGTGACCTTACCCCTCGCTCAATTGTCTCTTTTGTCTCCCACATGACCTGTGCGCCATTGGGTGCCGAGGGGAGCGTGCGTGAGTCCTCCATTGTGCGCCCGGAATTCCCAGAACCAGCTGTCTGCATCGATGCACCACATTATGGACCACATGCCTGTGGCCGAGCACCACTTATGGACCCCATGGGTTGGGGCATGGCCCCTCTGCTGGAACCGGCCATGAGGGCCCGAAATCTTGCTGGCGGACCTTGGCCACAGGGCACCGATGCCCCACAGGTGAACCACACGTAGTCGGCCCTGTGGGCCATAAATAAAGAAAATAAAAAGGACACATTGGGCACACTTTATTGCAAATAGGCCGCCAGTAAGAAAATGAAAGAATGACAACATCTGGAAGAACAAATAATAATAACCAGCAGTGGGAGCCGAAGAGCAAGAGATCACCTGCAGGGTTAGGGGTTGTTGATTTTATTTTTATTGAACATGCATTGAACACTGATGAAATATGGTGACTGCACCGATTGGTGCTTGAGGGTGCTTGTATTGGTGCGTTTTTGGGTGCTTTAATGGTGCGTCGATGCAGAGCAGACTGTCTCCCCCCCCAGAAAGAACAATCACAGGTCCTGGGTTAGTTTTGTAAATAAAAATAGCGTCATTGTAAATAATGCTTCCCACCGTCAGTGTATAGTTTGAAGACCATTCCGCAATTCGGTTAACTGTGGGCGTAAGTCTGTTAGGCAGGGTGCAATGGAGCAGCGGGACACATTTATTTATGTTTTAAAACTGTCGCACTCAGGGTCAGGTTAAAAGTAGAGGGAACTACACCTACGTGTCACACTAAATAAAAGTTGTAGGCCCGGGGCGTGCCTAAGAGGAGGAGGGTGCAGTGTTGCGGATATGAGGACTGTATATTTTTTTTGATTGTGTAAATTATTATTATTGTTTATTCTGCGCCCCCTGCCTCCGGAGCTGTGTAAAGGTGAAAGGACATCCCATAATTAGTCCACAAGCATACATGTCAGCCAATAATAGAATACCCCTGTTTGATAGTTATATCTTATTCTGTGTTTTAGAGTAAGGCTGTGTCTCCCATTAATTGAAGTACTCCATTGCACCAGTGAAAGAGAACAGATCCCCTTCCTTTCACATCCCCTTTCGTCATTGCCAAGCCTCGATTGCCAATTACATCCCCTCTCGTCATTGCCGAGCCCCGATTGCCAATTACCTCCCCTCCAAAACCACCATTGAACAAGTGCCCGCCCGTCGTCATCAAGGGGGGAGCCAGAGGGTCGCATGACCAACCAGGGCCGAGGTGAGCACACCGATGGGCGTGTCCTGAAGGCCGGCGGCTTGATCGCTAGAGGCGCTATAAAGGCGCGCGCGCAAGTGGCGTGAGAGAGTCAGTCAGTGAGTCGGAGAGTCAGTCAGTGAGTCGGGGAGTCAGTCAGTGGAGTCGGTGGTCAGTTGGTTGCGTTGGTTGCGGTGAGGAGTCAGTGGTGGTGGTCAGTTGGTTGCGTTGGTTGCGGTGAGGAGTCGGTGGTGAGGAGTGAGTGGACCAAGAAAGAGTTGAGGGTTGGACCAGACGGACCAGACGAGTCCTGGCAAAGCACGCGACGTCCACAGCAGCCACAACAGCAGCTTGGGGCCTGAACGGCGGTTTTGAGCAGGGCCGCAAAGGAACGGCGGCTGCTAAACGCGCCGATCGTGCTGCAGGACCCCCTTGGACCTTCCTCTCCCTCCAGCCATCCACCTCCTGCCTTTCCACCCTTCTTGTGAGTTTGTTTTGTTTGTTCTGTCCCTGGGTTAATTAAGTCTGTATAAGCTAGTATTTGCACTGTGTCACCTGCGTCTTATGTGTTGTAAATAAACTTGATTGCTCCTTTTTGCTTGTGTGTGTACAATAAATCCAATTACTCTTCTGTCCGTCTTCTCGTCTTATTCCTTTTCCTCTTTGCATTTCGTCGTTTTAGTCTTTTCCCAGATTGGGCAGCTGCGGTGCGATACGGCCAAAGTTCTGGGTGAATCGGGTGAGTCGGGGATCCTGTAACGGTCACGGTTGGACCATCCGCTCGGCCCATCATACCATCTAAACCGCGATCAGTAACAATATATATATATATACAAACATATATGAACATATATATATATATGTATATATATGTATATGTATATACACATATGTGTATTCATATATGTATACATATATGTATAGATATTGTTACAGACGCGGCTTTTAGATGTTATATTGACCGAGCGGTGGTGTATTTAACCGCGTCCGAACAGTTACTCCCCGATTAAAACCCGATTCCACCCGACGTTGACCAGATCGCCCCACAGATATTCAATCGGGAAATCTCTAAAGCGACCGAAAGAGAAGGAAAAGAAGAAGAAGAAGAATACGGAGGAAGAACAGATTTTATTATACACACACAAGCAATGGATGGAAGAAGCAGTAACACAGCGAATCGTTAACTTACACTATTCATTTTTACTTAGCCCCAAGACAACGAGTAGGACAGGACGTTCACACTTACACAGGGGATATTGCAGGCAGGTAGGGCTTGAGATGGACTGCTTGAGAGGGAGGCAAGGTCGGGAGGCCGCAGCTCACAATTCCTCGCGGTTTTGGCGGGAAACCCTCCGTCGTGTATCCACTGCGGTAGACGTCACGCGCTGGTTCGGCACACCTGCTCCTTTTCTTGGGGTGGGGCCGTCTCCCTCCTTTCAGCGCGTCTCTTCAAAGCTGGTTTCCTTGCCGAGTACCTCTCCTCTTTGGCTTGGAGCGTTTCGCATCTCACCTCTTGGTGCAGCCTCTTTGCTCATCTCCCAAGGCCTCTCCAAGTCATCTCGCAGCTCATCTTGGTGCAGTCTCTTTGCTCATCTCCCAAGGCCTCTCTCAAGTCATCTCATAAAGCAGTCCCTTACAGTCGCTTTTATCACCTCGGGCGAAATCAAGCCGCCGGCTCCGAGGGCACGCCTACCGGGTCGCTCACCGCGGTGTTGATTGGCTGTTAGAGCTGGTTCACTCCTTCCCTCTTATGACGAGGTGGAGACACGCCTTTCTTCCCCAACCCTACCTCGTGGCCAATGGTGGTTTGAAGAAAACCGCCCAAAATGCAGAAGGCAATTGGAAGGGAGGTTTTGGGGAAATTGGAAGGGCCTACGCTTATTTTGTTTGATACAATGCAAAGTCAATCTAGTGGGAAACACATATTTAGCCTACATGGAATAAGGAAATACACTATTTAAAAGATATATCGTGACCTGCGTGTAAGTTTCATGGAATTAACTAGGAGGCCGACTGCGACCATTATTTACATTAACAGGGTGTTACCGTACTTTTGTAACGTTCACATTGTAACGTTTCCACATTCGTTACACTTCCTCCAAAATTGTTACACTTCTCAAAAACCGTTACACTTCTCAAATTCGTTACACACTTCTCAAAATCGTTACACTGCACCCTCCTTTCTTCAGGGCCGTCCTCGGGCCTATTAAACTTTAACTTAGTGTGACACGTAGGTGTAATTCCCTCTACAATTAACCTGACCCTGAGTGTGACAATTTTAAAACACAAATAAGTATGTCCCCCTATTGCATTGCACCCTGTCTAACAGACTCAAGCCCACAGCTAACCGAATTACGGAATTATTCTCAAACTATACATTTACGGTGGGGAGCATTATTTACAATGACGTGATTTCTTATTTACAACGCAACCCAGGACCTGTGTTTTTTTTTTTTGTTTGTTTTTTTAGGGAACAAGAGAAAGAAATTCCTGTTGGGAGGGAGGAGACAGCACGCATTGCATTGATGCACCAGTACCAATACCACCAAAGCACCCAAAAGCACCAAACACCACAAAGCACCACAAAGCACCCAAAAGCACCATCCGGTGCGCAGTCACCATGGTTCATAATAAACACAACAAAACAACTGGTGGTGGTCTTCTCTTTCTCTGCTGGGCCGATGTTCTTCCCGACGTCTTCTGGCTTCATGCGGCCTATTTGGACATAATAAAAAGCACAACTTGTGTCCATTTTTATTTAGGGCCTCAGGGGCCAACTAAGGGTGGTCCACCTGTTTGGCATAGGTGCCACCTTACCGAGGTCCGCAAGCAAGATTCCCTGGCCACTATGGCCGGTCTCCAACAGAGGTGCCCTGCCCCAGAACCTGGGGTCCATCAAGTGGTACTTGGCTGCAGAACAGCGGTCCATACAGTGGTACATCAACGCAATGCATGCTGGTTCTGGGAATCTCGGGCGCACAATGGCCACCTCACGCACGCTCCCATCGGCACCCAATGGCGCACAGGTCATGTGGGAGACAAAATAAAGACAATTGAGCGAGGGGTAAGGTCACAAGGGTACACGTCAATAAGGCAATGCAAGGTGAAATGCGTACGGAGGGCGAAGTGAGAAAGCTCGTCCCTACCGTACGTCACCCCCCTGTCACCTACCCTACCCTTACCCCATATGTACAAAAATCTACCCATTTACAAATTCGTCACTACTGTCACGTCTTCCCCATATTTCCCCTATACCAAATTCGTCTCCACAATCCCTTTACTTCAAAATTTGCCATCACCAATTCATCATCAATCCTCATAAGGAGGGAGAGATGGAATTACGCACAATGTCACACCCACGTCATGATGCGTCTCACAATCCAAACATTTGCATCATAAAAAAATAATCAAAACATGGCATGGTGTGGAGTACCTGTCACCTCAGGTGAGTGGATGCAGATGGTGCGAGGAGATCCTTCATCCTAACTATCCTCAAAATGACTTTAACACACTTTACACTACCCGGGGTCTTTCCCTGCCAATCCATTGGCCAACTTACACTATGGGTTCTAATAACCAATTCCCATTGACCAAACTGTGGTGCTTCTCAATTTGGGGTCTCACTCCCCCGATTCATCTCCCGGTGCTCTCGCACAATTTCTGGGCTGCGACGTCTAGCTCTCCCAACAGGTCTACCCACCTGCACACCTCCACCACTGTAGTTGCCACCCGAGCTTACCTAGCTCCTCACCCTAACCTAACTAACTGGGGACAGCCCCTCTCCTGGCTCTGTCACCCCATGGTGCCCTCTGGCACTGGGCTACCCGGGTCCGTCCTCCGGATCCTCGGGCCCCATCCACAACAACTACTACCGGCTCCCAGAGCCCACCTGCGGCCTCACCTGGCCGACATCCTTACAGTGGTGGAGCGCCCAAACAACTACACACACTAACAGGCTACACGCCCAGCCATTTCCACAACACTAATGCACCCATCCAAATACCATTCTGTCACCCGCACCACAGATGCCAATATCCAACCACAATTTACCTGTACCCTCTACCTAACACTTACACTACCCGCCCCGGGTATCCGTGATGGGGGTCCACTCTTCCCCCATTCACACCTTCGCACCATCCACTCCACTCCACAATTTCCACCATACTCACTCCACGACCATCCATTCCAATACTCCAGATATTCCACACTACCATTTATTCCACACAGCCACATACTCCTGTTGTTGCACACCTGTGCCCTCACACCTGGTGCCACCTGCACCCTCCTTTCTTCCTGGACCATTTGGTCAACACAACACGCAATCACCACTACTCCCTCATACACTGCTCCACACACCTGTTCAGTTGCACACCTGTGCAATCACACCTGTTCCATTCTCACCTGTTCAATCCTCACACACACGGCATCATCTCAGCTAACTACTCCCCTCTGAAACTTGCGCTTCCCAGTCGTCCCTTTAAACTATTGCGCTCCCACGTCATTATAATCCACACTAATCTACCTGCGTCCCCACTACAGGTATCAGTCACTAACTAAACTTAACGTTACCTAATGTCATCTTCGCTAGATCCCTACAATTATCCAAGCCCTCCCTGGCTCGGTTGTCATAGCCACCCCATAAACTATAGCTCCTTTGCCCCACTCTGTGAGGGATGGTGGATTTGCCATCCCACCACATCGGGGGTCTCTCACTATCAATTTGGCACACCTAAACCCAACCAATCAAAAATTCTGCCAATCATCGTACCAATCATCAAATTTCGCCTTTTTCTAATTTCGGGGCCAAAACACTATCATCACCCGTCTACTTATTACATCCTCTCGGTGCGCCAATTCACGTCTACAGCCCGGCTTCGTACAGCCGAGCAATGAACGCGGCTTCTTTTGTGCCTGCGGCTGGATGCGTCCCGCATTCGGGGCAGGGGCGGGGGCTTACCCGGGCCGAGATCCCACGCACCACCTCGGCGTGGAGCCATCCAATGTCCCGATCTCGACCTGCCGGCACGTCTCAACAAAACGTGGTCGCCATAACGACCCTTCCTATCCAGCTGCCCGCTCCGCCTAGTGGAGCCCGGCCGCGGCCGTTCCAAGCGAGGCACAGCGTGGATCGCGTACGGCGGTTCTTTCGAAACTGCCGTGGTTCGGATCCCCGCTGATCCTCGCGGCACGCGAAGCTGCCCGACGCGCACCGAGGGCCTGATTCGGCTATAAGTCGTTCTAACCTCTAGCCTGGTTACCGTCGACGCTTCACCTGGACGCTTACATGCATACGCTACCCCTTTCTTGCTCATACATGTAGCTGTTCCCATTCTCCTCGTACCTTTCCTTACACACTTCGGTACACTCATTCCGCTCGCCGACTTGGTCACACACCCGACCACCGAACACTTTGGCACACATTCGTTGGTCGCACACCTCACCAACACACCTCTTCGCGCCCCCTCCTCGGTCACTTCCTCCGTGACAATCACAGGTGTGCTCTCATTCGCACACCCAACCACGTGCCTCACCACCAACTCAAATGTGCCTTCCCACACACGCTCTACCATTCCAGGTGTGCATCCTTCCATTCCAGGTGTACATCCTCGCTCACCTGTCATAACCAACTCACGCTCCGTTTCACTCTCACTACTCTCACCTCCATTCTTGACCGCGCACTCACCCTTACTCTCGACAGCACACTCTTTCCTTATGCACCCGTCCGTTACACACCTTTCTCGCGCACACCCTCCCGTTACATCCTCTGTAACACTCACCACAGGTGTACACTCTCTCGTTACATCCTCTGTAACACTCACCACAGGTGTACACTCTCTCGTTACATCCTCTGTAACACTCACCACAGGTGTACACTCTCTCGTTACTTCCTCCGTAACACTCACCACACCGCGCTTCCATGTACCCCCTCGCACACGCGCTTCGACCAACTCACTCTTGACGGCACACTCACTCCTCGGCGTGCACTTTTTCCTCACACACCCCATGGTCGGACATTCTCGCACACCTCTTTTTTCGCACACCTGACCTGTCACACACTTCACCAACGGCCTTTCACGAACACCCGGATCCAAACCAATCCCCAAGCCGACTGAAGCTTTCCTCACATCATATACATTGCCACTCACCTCCGTACTTCGTCTCCGCACCTCCTTTGCCACCTGCAAACTTTTTATTTGGTTAGTGAGCACCTCATCATGATTTGAACACAGACCTTGTACATATTCCATGACTTCCTCCTTTATCTCCCTTTTAGTTTCTGTCCGTCTCTTCTTAATTTCACTCACCTCTTCTTCCACTTCCTCTAATTTTTGTTTAACCTCTTTTATTTCTCGGTGCGTCTCCTCAAGTTCGTCCTCTAAGGCTACCGTGACCGTCTCTATGTGCATCCTCACCTGCCGGTCCTTTGTCTCCATTACCTCTGTCACCTCGTCCACCCTCATTGTCAGTTCCTCCCGTACCATCTGACATTGCCTCTGTGTCGCTATTAATTCGTTTTTAATTTCTTTTTGTGTCGCCTTTAACCCTCCGAGTACTGCAGTGTTCCTTTGAACCTGCTCCACTAATTTCGTTTGTCCCTCTGTCAGCTGTTCCACCTCCTCCGTCAGATCTTCTATTCCCCCTTGTAACTTAGCCGTATTATTTCTCACCTCTTTCTCCATACGCTTCTCACCTCGCTTTACCTCCTCGCGCAGCCCCGAAACCTCCTCACTTACCCCTCGTTGTATTTCCTCCATCTCTTTTGTAGATGCCACCCTCATCTGTCCCAATTCATCCCTCTGAGCATCCAGTTTGGTTTCTACCCCGATTTTCACCTCCTCTATCTGCTCTCCCATTTGTTTGATTTCCCTGGCAGATTGTTCCCCTATTTCCCGCAATTTGTCCTCCATCCTATTTTCTAACCCCATTAACCCATTTTTCACCCCCTCTAACTGATTCTCCTGGGCAGCCATTCTGTTTTCCACCCCCGTTAACCCATTCTTTACCTCTTTTATCCCGTTGTCTAACGCCTCACCGGTACCCCTCGCTTCGTCCCTCATTACCCCCATTTGGCCCTCCAATCGCTCACCCTGAGCATCCATCCGGTTCCCCATTACCCCCATTTGGTTTCCCAACCGCTCACTATCAGCCCTCATTCCCACAATTTGGTCTCCCATTCGTTCCATAAGGGCCCTCATTTGCAACATAAAAAGGTTCGAATCCACCAGGGGCGCTGCCACGGTCGCGGCAAAATTTGGTGCCGCTTCACCCACGTGCGTGAGGACGCCACTTTGCGCGTCTGATACTTCCGCAACCACATTGCTATTTTTCTCCTCCTCCCTATCCTCCACATACATTTCCCCGAGGTCCTGGGTCGATTCCACCTGTCTATCTCTCCCACCGACATCCGATCGCCTTGATTGTCCATGGCGCGATCTCAAAATTCGGGTTTTGCTTTATAAAACAAAATCAAATTTCGCCTTATAATTTCGAGCGCGTAAAACGCGCTCCGGATCGAATTCCACTTCCCAACACCAATTGTTACCCTAATGGTACAATTGGTGTTCCAAAATTTGGGCCTAATAAATTTAGTCCCAGGTCCGAATCCAACTCCTCGACACCAAATGTTACAGACGCGGCTTTTAGATGTTATATTGACCGAGCGGTGGTGTATTTAACCGCGTCCGAACAGTTACTCCCCGATTAAAACCCGATTCCACCCGACGTTGACCAGATCGCCCCACAGATATTCAATCGGGAAATCTCTAAAGCGACCGAAAGAGAAGGAAAAGAAGAAGAAGAAGAATACGGAGGAAGAACAGATTTTATTATACACACACAAGCAATGGATGGAAGAAGCAGTAACACAGCGAATCGTTAACTTACACTATTCATTTTTACTTAGCCCCAAGACAACGAGTAGGACAGGACGTTCACACTTACACAGGGGATATTGCAGGCAGGTAGGGCTTGAGATGGACTGCTTGAGAGGGAGGCAAGGTCGGGAGGCCGCAGCTCACAATTCCTCGCGGTTTTGGCGGGAAACCCTCCGTCGTGTATCCACTGCGGTAGACGTCACGCGCTGGTTCGGCACACCTGCTCCTTTTCTTGGGGTGGGGCCGTCTCCCTCCTTTCAGCGCGTCTCTCCAAAGCTGGTTTCCTTGCCGAGTACCTCTCCTCTTTGGCTTGGAGCGTTTCGCATCTCACCTCTTGGTGCAGCCTCTTTGCTCATCTCCCAAGGCCTCTCCAAGTCATCTCGCAGCTCATCTTGGTGCAGTCTCTTTGCTCATCTCCCAAGGCCTCTCTCAAGTCATCTCATAAAGCAGTCCCTTACAGTCGCTTTTATCACCTCGGGCGAAATCAAGCCGCCGGCTCCGAGGGCACGCCTACCGGGTCGCTCACCGCGGTGTTGATTGGCTGTTAGAGCTGGTTCCTTCCCTCTTATGACGAGGTGGAGACACGCCTTTCTTCCCCAACCCTACCTCGTGGCCAATGGTGGTTTGAAGAAAACCGCCCAAAATGCAGAAGGCAATTGGAAGGGAGGTTTTGGGGAAATTGGAAGGGCCTACGCTTATTTTGTTTGATACAATGCAAAGTCAATCTAGTGGGAAACACATATTTAGCCTACATGGAATAAGGAAATACACTATTTAAAAGATATATCGTGACCTGCGTGTAAGTTTCATGGAATTAACTAGGAGGCCGACTGCGACCATTATTTACATTAACAGGGTGTTACCGTACTTTTGTAACGTTCACATTGTAACGTTTCCACATTCGTTACACTTCCTCCAAAATTGTTACACTTCTCAAAAACCGTTACACTTCTCAAATTCGTTACACACTTCTCAAAATCGTTACAATATATATATACATATATGTATACATATATATTGTTATTAATTTGGGTAGAGGAATATCTAGAGCCAGATAGATCTGTATAGGTAGGTATCCGACTGTCGCGATAGGGAATCTACCTGTAATAAGTTCTATGTTTAGTTTGGTTTGTCGGTATAAGCTGTATTGATGTCCCCGCTACGAAGGAGCAGGGCGTGCTAAATAGTGCAGGGATTATGGATAAGATTCCTTTGTTCGTCGTCCCCTCTGTCGTCAAACCTGTGCCTCTTATGGCAACGCACTCATATAAACACTTAGATAGGTCCTTAGTGCGCAACAGTAATTGAATTCCCTTCCCTTACAAATACTGTGGAAGACAAACAGGCAACGGCCGCGTACAACACCGGCGTGGGCATCAGACACCGGGCAGGCTGGGAACTATGCCCAGGAGGACTGTGATTGGTTGGCGCGGAAGGCTGCGAACCTTGAGCGAATCAGCGCGGAAGGCGCGAGGAGGTTCGGCAGATGGCGGGAAGCTACGAGGCTCTGGTTGGTGGCGCGCCAGAACTGACGTGACATGCCAGGTTTCAAAAAGGACTCGCTGGCGGGATTCTCACTCCGCTTCGTTCTGGGGGATTGAGTCGTGCTGATGGTTCGCTCTTGGTATTGCGTCGTGCTGACGGTTCACGCTTGGTATTGCGTCGTGCTGATGGTTCGCGCTTGGTATTGCGTCATGATGACGGTTCGCACTTGGTATTGTGTCGTGCTGATGGTTCGCGCTTGGTATTGCGTCGTGCTGAGACTTGGCACTTGGTATTGAGTTGTGCTGGCCCTTCGCTTGTCGTTGTTCATCCTTGGCTCTTGGCTCTTTGTCTTGAGAGGTCATGGAGGTCGTGGGTTCGCCATCTTCTCGGTGCTCGGTGCTTTTGGTGCTGTTAACGAATGGACCTCGTGGGCGGTCGACGAGGAGCCTGGAGTAGGGCGTTGGCTCGGGGCCGAGCAGAGTGTGGGCAAAGTGGACGGAGGGCTTCCTCGCGCCGGAGCTTGGAGCCGCGTTGGATGGTGGACAAGACTGCAGACAGATCAGCTCGCACCCACGAACCATTACACGGCGGACAGTTATTTTTGTAATTCATTTTCCTTTGTCTCATCTCTGAGGTGAGGTGTGCGGGATCCCGATTTAGGACATTTTATTTCCGGCACGTATTTTCCTGTCCCGCTATCTCTTGTAAAATAAACCCTTGTATTATTTTCCTTTTCCATTCAAAATCTTGTGTTTGTTGAGTTAATTCCCCTGCAGGATTGGAGCTGCGGTTGGATCGCTATAGGTAAGCGCTTCCACCTCTTCCTCTTCAATTCTTCCTCCCGCGATTTCTAACCGAATCCGAGTTGGTCGTCGCCTCAATTAAAGCCGTTTGGTCATTCGCGAGCCCTGGTATGAACCAGAGGGTACTCGCACGACAATATATATATACCTATATACATCACATCATTGACATCACCTATATACATCAGCTATATACAGTCACGTGAAAAAGTAAGTACACTTTATGTAAAGTTTTGACTTTTTAAACACATTTCAACATACAGCTATTTGATCCTCATTTCAACAATATTGATAGATAAAGGTGATATAATATAACAAATATCATGAAACATTTACATTTTGTAGTCCATTGTATAATTAAAAAAAACATAAATGCAAATTTCGCATGTGGAAAAAGTAAGTACACCCCTACATTTATCACTACTTCAAATACCTAAAATTACAATCAGGTGCACCAGCTCAGGTGCAAATGATTAGAACATCGCTAGAGAGGATCTTGGAGGAACCTGTCTTATTTAAACCTCAGACATTTCGTTTGGTTTTCCCTTTGTTGTTGAAGTGTGCGGCGTCACCATGCCTAGATCAAAAGAGCTCTCTGAGGCCTTCAGAAAGAAGTTTATAGATGCCGACGAGTCTGGGAAGGGATTTAAAAAGATCTCCAAACAATTTGAAATCAATTATTCGACTGTCCCGGCGATCATCTACAAGTGGAGAAGATTCCAAACAACTGCCAACTTGTTCAGGCCAGGCCGCCCCAGCAAGTTCAGCCTGAGAGCAGACCGCAAGATGGTTAAGGAAGTCTCTAAGAACCCCAGAATGTCATCACGGGACCTACAGGTAGCTCTTGCCACTGTTGATGTCAAAGGGCACGAGTCTACCATTAGAAAGACGTTGCACAAATTTGATCTACATGGGAGGTGTGCCAGGAGGAAACCTTTGCTGCCCAGAAAAAACATCAGGGCAAGAATAAAGTTTGCCAATGAACACCGAGGCAAAGACCAGCACTTCTGGAACATTGTGCTCTGGACAGATGAGTCAAAGGTAGAGCTTTTTGGCCACAGTACCAGAAGACATGTTTGGTGAAACCCAAAGACAGCATTTGACCACAAGAACCTGATACCAACTGTAAAGCATGGTGGTGGAAATATTATGGTTTGGGGCAGCTTTGCTGCATCAGGGCCTGGGCAGCTCACCATCATATAATCCACTATTAATTCTTCAGTGTACCAGAGGACGCTTGAGGATAATGTGAGGCCATCTGTCGGAAAGTTGAAGCTCAACCGAAGCTGGACCTTGCAACATGACAATGACCCTAAACATGCCAGAAAATCCACCAAGTAATGGCTGAAAAGAAAGAAATGGAGTGTTCTGGAATGGCCAAGTCAAAGCCTGGATCTAAATCCATTTGAGATGTTGTGGGGGGATTTGAAACGAGCTGTGCATGCAAGAAACCCCTCAAACATCGCACAGCTGAAAGAATTCTGCATGGAGGAGTGGGCAAAAATTTCTCCCAGCCGATGTCAGAGACTGGTAGACAGTTATAAGAAATGCCTCCTTGAGGTTGTTTCTGCCAAAGAGGGCAATACCACCTATTAGAGCCGAGGGTGTACTTACTTATTCCACATGTGAAATTTGCATTCATATTTATTTAAATTATACAATGCACGACAAAATTTAAATGTTTCATGATATTTGTTATATTATATCACCTTTATCGATCAATATGGTTACTCTATGGTTTAGCTTGGTTACTTTTGCCTGGATATGGTTACTCTATGTTAAATATAGTTACTCTTGACCTGGTCACTCGACTCTGGACATGCTGCTTCTGCTTTCTCAACAATGGATGGAGGTCCTCAATGCCAAACAGGAAATCAGAGCTGTCTCCCTTGACATGTCACGTGCCTTCGATACGGTCTGGCACCCCGCTCTGCTCACCAAACTCTCCTCCTTTGGTATCCATGGAAATCTCCACGCATGGCTCGCGGACTTCCTCTCTAGTCGTAGTCAACGTGTGGCCCTGAATGGGTTTCTCTCATCTCCTCTTCCTGTTCAGGCTGGAGTTCCCCAAGGCAGTGTTGTGGGCCCTGTGCTTTTTCTGGTCTTCATCAATGATCTCTCTGACTCTCTTGAAAATCCTCTCTATCTCTTTGCTGATGACTCTACTCTCTGTCGCTCCATTCCTCATCCCTCAGACCGGCAGTCTGTAGCATCCTCACTCTCTGCAGACCTGGACAAAATCACAGACTGGGCAAACAAGTGGAACATGTCTTTCAATCCTGACAAATCTCACACTCTTACGATGTCTCTCCAAAAAGACTGACTGGACAACCCTCCCATCCACTTTCTGAATAATCCTCTCCAAGAAGTTCTGTCACTCAAGCTTTTGGGTCTCACTATCTGCCATGATCTTTCCTGGGAAAACCACATTTCAAATCTGGCCTCCAAAGCCAGTCGCCGACTGGGCATCCTCCGTCGTGCGAAGTCCTTCCTTGGCACACCTGAGCTCCTCACCACATACAAGGCTTTCATCCGCAGCTCAATGGAATACTGCTCTCCCCTCTGGGCTGGTGCTCCTGCCTCACACCTAGCTCGTCTTCACGCTGTTGAAACCAAAGCGTTCAGAATCATTGGAATCTCCCGCGATGAAGCTAACTCCAAGGGCCTTTCACTCACTCACCGCAGGCAGGTTGGTGGTCTTTCCGTCTTCTACCGACTCCTCTCTGGCCTTGCCCCACCAGCTCTCTCTGGCCTCTGTCCCCCAAATATTCCTACAGGTCGCACAAGATCTGCCTGCAACCCTCTTATGGTTAAACTGCCAAAATCAAGACTCTCTGCTCACCTTCAGTCCTTCATGCCTCTTTTCTCCCGCCTCTGGAACAAACTCCCTCACTCTCTTCAATCCCAGTCCACCCTCCAGGTCTTTAAAACAGCTGTTCACCACCATCTCTTATCTTCCCCCATCGAAAACCTTGATCTTTTCTACCCCCGCTAATTTCACCCCAAATCCACTTTTTTGAAATACCAACTCCTGTCCTGGAAGTCCTTGGTGTCCTTGTGTTTTGTACTTCTCCCACCCCCCCCCCCCCTTCCCACGCCTCCTCCCCCCAAGCCCTCTCCCTCCCACACATCTCCCTGCTCTCAAATGTTATGTTTGTGTGCTTCCCCTTCTCTCCCCATCTTGTCTTCCGCTCCCTCTTTTTATATATTTTGTTTGTCTGGTTGATTTGTTTGTGAAATAAATGTTAGCTCTTTCACGAGCCTCGATTCAGTATACAAAAAAAATAAAAATAAAAAAAATGGTTGAAATGAAGATCAAATTGCTGTATGTTGAAATATGTTGAAAAAGTCAAAACTTTACATGGGGTGTACTTACTTTTTCACGTGACTGTATATCCTCTAATCTTGGCACAACAGCAAAATCATCAAGCAATACCATTACGTGCCAGTTCTGCTTCATACGTGACGTCACTATGATGAATGGCAATGCTGTTGGTAAGACACCATTGGATGAAATAACTAAACCCAGAAGGCTCACCGAAATCTAAGTATTCATCCGTGTCAACACAAGCTCTTTCATGAGACTTGAAATGGAAATGTAATAACATTCATAACTAACATGAATAGCCTGCAATTTCTTTTTCATTGATATCAGACTCGGGATTTAAGGGACATGAGAGGACTTTGTTGGCGTATTTATGTAATATTTTGCTGAGAATTACATATTAAATCTTCCACATGTTTTTAACGTCTTCAAACAAATGCATGACAGGTTTGGAGCTGTGTACCGATAACAATGAATAATGCAACTAGCATGGCATACTTCCGCCAAGCTGAATAGTTTACGTGTTGTATCCCACTGATAGGCCGGATCTGGATTCAGACATGAACCAAAATCGAATCAGCTTGTTCTCGTCGCCTAATCAACTCATCCACCTGGTTTTGTCATTCGTCATCGACAACTTTTTGAATATCATGCTATATATAATTTTGGCCCTATCACTCTATGTTGAAAAAACATTTTAAATTTTAAAAACAATTCGTATCCGAATTCCAATCTTTACCAAAATTGAATCAATCCATTCTTGTCACACACCCAACCTGTCCACCAAGTTTTGTCAGAATCTGTCAACAACTTTTTGAGATATCATTTTGAGATTGAATTGACAATCTTGATCAAAGCTCGGGTCAATAGGAAGAAAAGTGACGATTTTTCAGATGAAAAATAATGATTTTGGAAGGTTGACCTTGAGTTGACCTTTGACAATTTGACCTCAAAAATAGTTAGTTTCCCTATTTAGTGACTCAATGTGCAAATGCTGTTCAATTTTCAAATCAATCGGATGAAAATTGAGGATTTTTGAAACATGGCCTATGTTGACCTTTCGGCCTATGTTGACCTCAACAATACTTGGTGGTTGAATTCAGTGACCAGATATGCAAGTCCTCTTCAAATTTCAAGTCAATTGGATGAAAATTGAGAATTTTAGAAATTTGGCCTATGTTGACCTTTTGGACTATGTTGGCTTCAAAAATACTTGGTGGTTGAATTCAGTGACCAGATATGCAAGTCCTCTTCAAATTTAAAGTCAATTGGATGAAAATTGAGAATTTTAGAAATTTGGCCTATGTTGACCTTTTGGCCGTGTTGGAAATTTCTGGAAATTTGGAAATTTCATCTGGAAATTTCACCAAGGAAATCCAATCTCAGATGATGTAAATTAGGTATATGTTCATGTTGACCTCAAAAGTACTTGGTGGTTGAATTCAGTGACCAGATATGCAAGTCCTCTTCAAATTTCAAGTCAATCGGATGAAAACTGAGGATTTTAGAAATTTAACAAAGTTGGTGACCTTTGGCCTATGTTGACCTTTTGACCCCAAAAACAATAGGCTTCTTGCTTTTGACCAACCCTACCATTTGGTGAAGTTTTGTGGAGATCGGTTGAAAATTGTGACCTGTAGGCCGGTGACAAACAAAATTTTGCAAGTAACAAGAAGACATGTTGCAGAGCACGATACTTGCAAAATCTTCCTCCCTCCACCCCACCCCCCCCCCCCCCCCCCGCAAAAAGGTTGCAATTGATCCATTTCATCAAGATCAAAATTGACGATCTTGATCAAAGCTCGGGTGAATAGGATGAAAAGTGACGATTTTAGATGAAAATTGATGTCAGAAGTTTGACCTAGAGTTGAACTTTGACCTCAAAAATAGTTAGTTTCCCAATTCAATGAGGCACTATGCAAATGCTGTTCTATTTCCATGTCAATCGGATGAAAATTGACAGTTTTTCAGATGAACATTGTTGATTTTGGAAGTTTGACCTTGAGTTGACCTTTGACCTTTGATCTCAAAAATAGTTGGTTTCCTAATTTAGTAACTCAATGTGCAAATGCTGTTCAATTTTCAAGTCAATCGGATTAAAATGGCGATTTTACAAATTTGACCTCCAGATGATCTTTGACCTTTGACCTCAAAATCAAAAGGCTTCTCAATTGTGACGACCTCCACAACTTAGTGAAGTTTCATGACGATCGGTTTAGAATTGTGACCTGTAGGCCAGTGACAAACAAACAAACGGACAAAGACACAGACAGACAGAATAAGAGGAAGACGTCATGCAGAGCACGATGCTTGCAAAATCCACCCCCCCCCTCCTTCCACCCCCCCCCCCCCCCCCCCCAAAAGGTTGCAATTGATCCAGTAAATTGTCCATTTCATCAAGATCAAAATTGACGATCTTGATCAAAGCTCGGGTCAATAGGCTGAAAAGTGATGATTTTTCAATGAAAATTGATGATGTTAGAAGTTTGACCTAGAGTTGACCTTTGACCTTTTGACCTCAGAAATAGTTGGTTTCCCAATTCAGTGAGGCACTGTGCAAATGCTGTTAAATTTTCAAGTCAATCAGATGAAAATGTATGATTTTTCAGATGAAAATTGATGAATTTGGAAGTTTGACCTTGAGATAACCTTTGACCTCAAAATAGTTGGTTTCCCAATTTAGTGACAACGTTCAAATGCTGTTTAATTTTCAAGTCAATCAGATTAAAATGGCGATTTTAAAAATTTGACCTCCAGATGACCTTTGCCATTTGATCTCAAAATCAATACGCTTCCCAATTGTGACGACCTCTACAACTTGGTGAAGTTTCATGATGATCGGTTTCGAATTGTGACCGGTAGGCCGGTGACAAACAAACAAACAGACAAATGAAAAATCACTCATAGAGCGACACTTGGCAAAACAGAACAAAGTAGAATTGCACTCAGTAGAGCATCCTTTTGACCTCAAAAATAATGGGTGGATGAATTCAGTGACCTGATATGCAAATCGTCTCCAAATTTTAAGTTAATCAGATGAAAATTGACAATGTTAAATATTTGGCCTATGTTGATCTCAAAAATAGTTGGTGGTTGAATTCAGTTTGCTATATGAAAATCCAATTCAAATTCCAAGTCAATCAGATGAAAATTGAGGATTTTAGAAATTTAAAATGGTTGTTGACCTTTGGCCTATGCTGACCTTTTGGCCTATGCTGATCGCAAAAATAGTTGGTGGTTGAATTCAGTTAACTGATATGCAAATCCTATTCATATTTTAAGTCAATCGGATGAAAATTGAGGATTTTAGAAATTCGAAAAAAGTGGTTGACCGTTGACCTTTTCACCTATGTTGATCTCAAAAATAGTTGGTGGTTGAATTCAGTTAGCTGATATGAAAATCCGATTCAATTTCAAGTCAATGGGATGAAAATTGAGGATTTTAGAAAGGTGAAAAAGGTTGTTGACCGTTTGGCCTAAGCTGATCTCAAAAATAGTTGGTGGTTGAATTCAGCTAGCTGATATGTAAATCCCATTCAAATGTCATGTGAATCAAATGTCATGTGAATGTGAAATCATGTGAAATCAAATGTCAAATGTCATGTGAATGGGATATGTAAATCCCATTCAAATGTCATGTGAATCGGCTGAACATTGAGGATTTTAGAAATTTGAAATTGTTGTTGACCTTTGGCCTATGTTGACCTTTTGGCCTATGGTGATCTCAAAAATAGTTGGTGGTTCAATTCAGTTCGCTGATATGAAAATCCTATTCAAATTTCAAGTCAATCGGATGAAAATTGAGGATTTTAGAAATTCCAAAATAAGTGGTTGACCTTTGCCTTTGTTGACCTTTTCGCCTGTTGATCTCAAAAATAGTTGGTGGTTGAATTCAGTTCGCTGATATGAAAATCCCATTCAAATTCCAAATCAATCGAATGAAAATTGAGGACTTTAGAAATTTGAAAAAAAGTGGTTGACCTTTAGCCTATGTTGACCAAAATTGAGGATTTTAGAAATTTCGAAAAAAATGGTTGACCGTTGCCTATGTTGACCTTTTCACCTACTTTGATCTCAAAAATAGTTGGTGGTTGAATTCAGTTAGCTGATATGAAAATCCGATTCAATTTCAAGTCAATGGGATGAAAATTGAGGATTTTAGAAATGTGAAAAGGTTGTTGACCTTTTGGCCGATGCTGATCTCAAAAATAGTTGGTGGCTGAATTCAGTTAGCCGATATGTATATCCTATTCAAATTTCAAGTCAATCGGATGAAAATTGAGGATTTTAGAAATTCCAAAATAAGTGGTTGACCGTTGCCTTTGTTGACCTTTTCGCCTAAGTTGATCTCAAAAATAGTTGGTGGTTGAATTCAGTTCGCTATGAAAATCCCATTCAAATTCCAAGTCAATCGAATGAAAATTGAGGACTTTAGAAATTTTTTAAAAGGTGGTTGACCTTTGGCCTATTTTGACCAAAGTTGAGGATTTTAGAAATTCGAAAAAAAGTGGTTGACCGTTGCCTATGTTGACCTTTTCACCCATGTTGATCTCAAAAATAGTTGGTGGTTGAATTCAGTTAGCTGATATGAAAATCCGATTCAATTTCAAGTAAATCGGATGAAAATTGAGGATTTTAGAAATGTGAAAAAGGTTGTTGACCTTTTGGCCTATGCTGATCTCAAAAATAGTTGGTGGTTGAATTCAGCTAGCTGATATGTCAATCCCATTCAAATGTCATGTGAATCGGATGAACATTGAGGATTTTAGAAATTTGAAATTGTTGTTGACCTTTGGCCTATGTTGACCTTTTGGCCTATGGTGATCTCAAAAATAGTTGGTGGTTCAATTCAGTTCGCTGATATGTAAATCCCATTCAAATGTCATGTGAATCGGATGAACATTCAGGATTTTAGAAATTTGAAATTGTTGTTGACCTTTGGCCTATGTTGACGTTTCGGCCAACGCTGATCTCAAAAATAGTTGGTGGTTGAATTCAGCTCGCTGATATGTAAATCCCATTCAAATGTCATGTGAATCGGATGAACATTGAGGATTTTAGAAATTTGAAATTGTTGTTGACCTTTGGCCTATGTTGACCTTTTGGCCTATGGTGATCTCAAAAATAGTTGGTGGTTCAATTCAGTTCGCTGATATGAAAATCCTATTCAAATTTCAAGTCAATCGGATGAAAATTGAGGATTTTAGAAATTCCAAAATAAGTGGTTGACCTTTGCCTTTGTTGACCTTTTCGCCTGTTGATCTCAAAAATAGTTGGTGGTTGAATTCAGTTCGCTGATATGAAAATCCCATTCAAATTCCAAATCAATCGAATGAAAATTGAGGACTTTAGAAATTTGAAAAAAAGTGGTTGACCTTTAGCCTATGTTGACCAAAATTGAGGATTTTAGAAATTTCGAAAAAAATGGTTGACCGTTGCCTATGTTGACCTTTTCACCTACTTTGATCTCAAAAATAGTTGGTGGTTGAATTCAGTTAGCTGATATGAAAATCCGATTCAATTTCAAGTCAATGGGATGAAAATTGAGGATTTTAGAAATGTGAAAAGGTTGTTGACCTTTTGGCCGATGCTGATCTCAAAAATAGTTGGTGGCTGAATTCAGTTAGCCGATATGTATATCCTATTCAAATTTCAAGTCAATCGGATGAAAATTGAGGATTTTAGAAATTCCAAAATAAGTGGTTGACCGTTGCCTTTGTTGACCTTTTCGCCTAAGTTGATCTCAAAAATAGTTGGTGGTTGAATTCAGTTCGCTATGAAAATCCCATTCAAATTCCAAGTCAATCGAATGAAAATTGAGGACTTTAGAAATTTTTTAAAAGGTGGTTGACCTTTGGCCTATTTTGACCAAAGTTGAGGATTTTAGAAATTCGAAAAAAAGTGGTTGACCGTTGCCTATGTTGACCTTTTCACCCATGTTGATCTCAAAAATAGTTGGTGGTTGAATTCAGTTAGCTGATATGAAAATCCGATTCAATTTCAAGTAAATCGGATGAAAATTGAGGATTTTAGAAATGTGAAAAAGGTTGTTGACCTTTTGGCCTATGCTGATCTCAAAAATAGTTGGTGGTTGAATTCAGCTAGCTGATATGTCAATCCCATTCAAATGTCATGTGAATCGGATGAACATTGAGGATTTTAGAAATTTGAAATTGTTGTTGACCTTTGGCCTATGTTGACCTTTTGGCCTATGGTGATCTCAAAAATAGTTGGTGGTTCAATTCAGTTCGCTGATATGTAAATCCCATTCAAATGTCATGTGAATCGGATGAACATTCAGGATTTTAGAAATTTGAAATTGTTGTTGACCTTTGGCCTATGTTGACGTTTCGGCCAACGCTGATCTCAAAAATAGTTGGTGGTTGAATTCAGCTCGCTGATATGTAAATCCCATTCAAATGTCATGTGAATCGGATGAACATTGAGGATTTTAGAAATTTGAAATTGTTGTTGACCTTTGGCCTATGTTGACCTTTTGGCCTATGGTGATCTCAAAAATAGTTGGTGGTTCAATTCAGTTCGCTGATATGAAAATCCTATTCAAATTTCAAGTCAATCGGATGAAAATTGAGGATTTTAGAAATTCCAAAATAAGTGGTTGACCTTTGCCTTTGTTGACCTTTTCGCCTGTTGATCTCAAAAATAGTTGGTGGTTGAATTCAGTTCGCTGATATGAAAATCCCATTCAAATTCCAAATCAATCGAATGAAAATTGAGGACTTTAGAAATTTGAAAAAAAGTGGTTGACCTTTAGCCTATGTTGACCAAAATTGAGGATTTTAGAAATTTCGAAAAAAATGGTTGACCGTTGCCTATGTTGACCTTTTCACCTACTTTGATCTCAAAAATAGTTGGTGGTTGAATTCAGTTAGCTGATATGAAAATCCGATTCAATTTCAAGTCAATGGGATGAAAATTGAGGATTTTAGAAATGTGAAAAGGTTGTTGACCTTTTGGCCGATGCTGATCTCAAAAATAGTTGGTGGCTGAATTCAGTTAGCCGATATGTATATCCTATTCAAATTTCAAGTCAATCGGATAAAAATTGAGGATTTTATAAATTCGAAAAAAGTGGTTGACCTTTGGCCTATGTTGACCTTTTGGCCTATGCCGATCTCAAAAATAGTTGGTGGTTGAATTCAGCTAGCTGATATGGAAATCCCATTCAAATGTCATATGAATCGGATGAACATTGAGGATTTTAGAAATTTGAAATTGTTGTTGACCTTTGGCCTATGTTGACCTTTTGGCCTATGGTGATCTCAAAAATAGATGGTGGTTGATTTCAGTTCGCTGATATGAAAATCCTATTCAAATTTCAAGTCAATCGGATGAAAATTGAGGATTTTAGAAATTCCAAAATAAGTGGTTGACCTTTGCCTTTGTTGACCTTTTCGCCAAAGTTGATCTCAAAAATAGTTGGTGGTTGAATTAACTTCGCTGATATGAAAATCCTATTCAAATTCCAAGTCAATCGAATGAAAATTGAGGATTTTAGAAATTCGAAAAAAGTGGTTGACCGTTGACATTTTCACCTATGTTGATCTCAAAAATAGTTGGTGGTTGAATTCAGTTAGCTGAGATGAAAATCCGATTCAATTTCAAGTCAATGGGATGAAAATTGAGGATTTTAGAAAGGTGAAAAGGTTGTTGACCTTTTGGCCTAAGCTGATCTCAAAAATAGTTGGTGGTTGAATTCAGTTAGCCGATATGTATATCCTATTCAAATTTCAAGTCAATCGGATGAAAATTGAGGATTTTAGAAATTAGAAAAAAAGTGGTTGACCTTTGGCCTATGTTGACCTTTCGGCCTATGCTGATCTCAAAAATAGTTGGTGGTTGAATTCAGCTAGCTGATATGTAAATCCCATTCAAATGTCATGTGAATCAAATGTCATGTGAATGTGAAATCATGTGAAATCAAATATCAAATGTCAAATGTCATGTGAATGGGATATGTAAATACCATTCAAATGTCATGTGAATCGGATGAACATTGAGGATTTTAGAAATTTGAAATTGTTATTGACCTTTGGCCTATGTTGACCTTTTGGCCTATGGTGATCTCAAAATTAGTTGGTGGTTGAATTCAGTTCGCTGATATGAAAATCCTATTCAAATTTCAAGTCAATCGGATGAAAATTGAGGATTTTAGAAATTCCAAAATAAGTGGTTGACCGTTGCCTTTGTTGACCTTTTCGCCTAAGTTGATCTCAAAAATAGTTGGTGGTTGAATTCAGTTCGCTGATATGAAAATCCCATTCAAATTCCAAGTCAATCGAATGAAAATTGAGGACTTTAGAAATTTTTAAAAAGGTGGTTGACCTTTGGCCTATTTTGACCAAAATTGAGGATTTTAGAAATTCGAAAAAAAGTGGTTGACCGTTGCCTATGTTGACCTTTTCACCCATGTTGATCTCAAAAATAGTTGGTGGTTGAATTCAGTTAGCTGATATGAAAATCCGATTCAATTTCAAGTAAATCGGATGAAAATTGAGGATTTTAGAAATGTGGAAAGGTTGTTGACCTTTTGGCCGATGCTGATCTCAAAAATAGTTGGTGGCTGAATTCAGTTAGCCGATATGTATATCCTATTCAAATTTCAAGTCAATCGGATGAAAATTGAGGATTTTATAAATTCGAAAAAGTGGTTGACCTTTGGCCTATGTTGACCTTTTGGCTTATGCCGATCTCAAAAATAGTTGGTGGTTGAATTCAGCTGGCTGATATGGAAATCCCATTCAAATGTCATGTGAATTGGATGAACATTGAGGATTTTAGAAATTTGAAATTGTTGTTGACCTTTGGCCATGTTGACCTTTTGGCCTATGGTGATCTCAAACAAAGATGGTGGTTGATTTCAGTTCGCTGATATGAAAATCCTATTCAAATTTCAAGTCAATCGGATGAAAATTGAGGATTTTAGAAATTCCAAAATAAGTGGTTGACCTTTGCCTTTGTTGACCTTTTCGCCAAAGTTGATCTCAAAAATAGTTGGTGGTTGAATTAAGTTCGCTGATATGAAAATCCCATTCAAATTCCAAGTCAATCGAATTAAAATTGAGGACTTTAGAAATTTGAAAAAAAGTGGTTGACCTTTGGCCTATGTTGACCAAAATTGAGGATTTTAGAAATTCGAAAAAAAATGGTTGACCGTTGCCTATGTTGACCTTTTCACCTACGTTGATCTCAAAAATAGTTGGTGGTTGAATTCAGTTAGCTGATATGAAAATCCGATTCAATTTCAAGTCAATAGGATGAAAATTGAGGACTTTAGAAATTAGAAAAAAAGTGGTTGACCTTTGGCCTATGTTGACCTTTCGGCCTATGCTGATCTCAAAAATAGTTGGTGGTTGAATTCAGCTAGCTGATATGTAAATCCCATTCAAATGTCATGTGAATCAAATGTCATGTGAATGTGAAATCATGTGAAATCAAATGTCAAATGTCAATTGTCATGTGAATGGGATATGTAAATCCCATTCAAATGTCATGTGAATCGGATGAACATTGAGGATTTTAGAAATTTGAAATTGTTGTTGACCTTTGGCCTATGTTAACCTTTTGGCCTATGGTGATCTCAAAATTAGTTGGTGGTTGAATTCAGTTAGCTGATATGAAAATCCTATTCAAATTTCAAGTCAATCGGATGAAAATTGAGGATTTTAGAAATTCCAAAATAAGTGGTTGACCTTTGCCTTTGTTGACCTTTTCGCCTAAGTTGATCTCAAAAATAGTTGGTGGTTGAATTCAGTTCGCTGATATGAAAATCCCATTCAAATTCCAAGTCAATCGAATGAAAATTGAGGACTTTAGAAATTTTAAAAAAGGTGGTTGACCTTTGGCCTATTTTGACCAAAATTGAGGATTTTAGAAATTCGAAAAAAGTGGTTGACCGTTGCCTATGTTGACCTTTTCACCCATGTTGATCTCAAAAATAGTTGGTGGTTGAATTCAGTTAGCTGATATGAAAATCCGATTCAATTTCAAGTAAATCGGATGAAAATTGAGGATTTTAGAAATGTGAAAAAGGTTGTTGACCTTTTGGCCTATGCTGATCTCAAAAATAGTTGGTGGTTGAATTCAGTTAGCCGATATGTATATCCTATTCAAATTTCAAGTCAATCGGATGAAAATTGAGGATTTTAGAAATTCGAAAAAAATTGGTTGACCTTTGGCCTATGTTGACCTTTCGGCCTACGCTGATTTCAAAAATAGTTGGTGGTTGAATTCCGCTAGCTGATATGTAAATTCCATTCAAATGTCATTTAAATCGGATGAACATTGAGGATTTTAGAAATTTGAAATTGTTGTTGACCTTTGGCCTATGTTGACCTTTTGGCCTATGGAGATCTCAAAATTAGATGGTGGTTGAATTCAGTTAGCTGATATGAAAATCCTATTCAAATTTCAAGTCAATCGGATGAAAATTGAGGATTTTAGAAATTCAAAAATAAGTAGTTGACCTTTGCCTTTGTTGACCTTTTCGCCGAAGTTGATCTCAAAAATAGTTGGTGGTTGAATTCAGTTCGCTGATATGAAAATCCCATTCAAATTCCAAGTCAATCGAATGAAAATTGAGGACTTTAGAAATTTGAAAAAAGGTGGTTGACCTTTGGCCTATTTTGACCAAAATTGAGGATTTTAGAAATTCGAAAAAAGTGGTTGACCGTTGCCTATGTTGACCTTTTCACCCATGTTGATCTCAAAAATAGTTGGTGGTTGAATTCAGTTAGCTGATATGAAAAGCCGATTCAATTTCAAGTAAATCGGATGAAAATTGAGGATTTTAGAAATGTGAAAAAGATTGTTGACCTTTTGGCCTATGCTGATCTCAAAAATAGTTGGTGGTTGAATTCAGTTAGCCGATATGTATATCCTATTCAAATTTCAAGTCAATCGGATGAAAATTGAGGATTTTAGAAATTCCAAAATAAGTGGTTGACCTTTGCCTTTGTTGACCTTTTCGCCTAAGTTGATCTCAAAAATAGTTGGTGGTTGAATTCAGTTCGCTGATATGAAAATCCCATTCAAATTCCAAGTCAATCGAATGAAAATTGAGGACTTTAGAAATTTGATAAAAAGGTGGTTGACCTTTGGCCTATTTTGACCAAAATTGAGGATTTTAGAAATTCGAAAAAAGTTGTTGACCGTTGCCTATGTTGACCTTTTCACCCATGTTGATCTCAAAAATAGTTGGTGGTTGAATTCAGTTAGCTGATATGAAAATCCGATTCAATTTCAAGTAAATCGGATGAAAATTGAGGATTTTAGAAATGTGAAAAAGATTGTTGACCTTTTGGCCTATGCTGATCTCAAAAATAGTTGGTGGTTGAATTCAGTTAGCCGATATGTATATCCTATTCAAATTTCAAGTCAATCGGATGAAAATTGAGGATTTTATAAATTCGAAAAAAATTGGTTGACCTTTGGCCTATGTTGACCTTTCGGCCTACGCTGATCTCAAAAATAGTTGGTGGTTGAATCCAGCTAGCTGATATGTAAATCCCATTCAAATGTCATGTGAATCAAATGTCATGTGAATGTGAAATCATGTGAAATCAAATGTCAAATGTCAATTGTCATGTGAATGGGATATGTAAATCCCATTCAAATGTCATGTGAATCGGATGAACATTGAGGATTTTGGAAATTTTAAATTGTTGTTGACCTTTGGCCTATGTTGACCTTTTGGCCTATGGTGATCTCAAAATTAGTTGGTGGTTGAATTCAGTTAGCTGATATGAAAATCCTATTCAAATTTCAAGTCAATCGGATGAAAATTGAGGATTTTAGAAATTCCAAAATAAGTGGTTGACCTTTGCCTTTGTTGACGTTTTCGCCTAAGTTGATCTCAAAAATAGTTGGTGGTTGAATTCAGTTCGCTGATATGAAAATCCCATTCAAATTCCAAGTCAATCGAATGAAAATTGAGGACTTTAGAAATTTAAAAAAAGGTGGTTGACCTTTGGCCTATTTTGACCAAAATTGAGGATTTTAGAAATTCGAAAAAAGTGGTTGACCGTTGCCTATGTTGACCTTTTCACCCATGTTGATCTCAAAAATAGTTGGTGGTTGAATTCAGTTAGCTGATATGAAAATCCGATTCAATTTCAAGTAAATCGGATGAAAATTGAGGATTTTAGAAATGTGAAAAAGGTTGTTGACCTTTTGGCCTATGCTGATCTCAAAAATAGTTGGTGGTTGAATTCAGTTAGCCGATATGTATATCCTATTCAAATTTCAAGTCAATCGGATGAAAATTGAGGATTTTAGAAATTTGAAATTGTTGTTGACCTTTGGCCTATGTTGACCTTTTGGCCTACGCTGATCTCAAAAATAGTTGGTGGTTGAATTCCGCTAGCTGATATGTAAATTCCATTCAAATGTCATTTGAATCGGATGAACATTGAGGATTTTTGAAATTTGAAATTGTTGTTGACCTTTGGCCTATGTTGACCTTTTGGCCTATGGAGATCTCAAAATTAGATGGTGGTTGAATTCAGTTAGCTGATATGAAAATCCTATTCAAATTTCAAGTCAATCGGATGAAAATTGACGATTTTAGAAATTCAAAAATAAGTAGTTGACCTTTGCCTTTGTTGACCTTTTCGCCTAAGTTGATCTCAAAAATAGTTGGTGGTTGAATTCAGTTCGCTGATATGAAAATCCCATTCAAATTCCAAGTCAATCGAATGAAAATTGAGGACTTTAGAAATTTGAAAAAAGGTGGTTGACCTTTGGCCTATTTTGACCAAAATTGAGGATTTTAGAAATTCGAAAAAAGTGGTTGACCGTTGCCTATGTTGACCTTTTCACCCATGTTGATCTCAAAAATAGTTGGTGGTTGAATTCAGTTAGCTGATATGAAAAGCCGATTCAATTTCAAGTAAATCGGATGAAAATTGAGGATTTTAGAAATGTGAAAAAGATTGTTGACCTTTTGGCCTATGCTGATCTCAAAAATAGTTGGTGGTTGAATTCAGTTCGCTGATATGTAAATCCCATTCAAATGTCATGTGAATCGGATGAACATTGAGGATTTTAGAAATTTGAAATTGTTGTTGACCTTTGGCCTATGTTGACCTTTCGGCCTACGCTGATCTCAAAAATAGTTGGTGGTTGAATTCAGCTAGCTGATATGTAAATCCCATTCAAATGTCATGTGAATCGGATGAACATTGAGGATTTTAGAAATTTGAAATTGTTGTTGACCTTTGGCCTATGTTGACCTTTTGGCCTATGGTGATCTCAAAAATAGTTGGTGGTTCAATTCAGTTCGCTGATATGAAAATCCTATTCAAATTTCAAGTCAATCGGATGAAAATTGAGGATTTTAGAAATTCCAAAATAAGTGGTTGACCTTTGCCTTTGTTGACCTTTTCGCCTATGTTGATCTCAAAAATAGTTGGTGGTTCAATTCAGTTCGCTGATATGAAAATCCCATTCAAATTCCAAGTCAATCGAATGAAAATTGAGGACTTTAGAAATTTGAAAAAAAGTGGTTGACCTTTAGCCTATGTTGACCAAAATTGAGGATTTTAGAAATTTCGAAAAAAAATGGTTGACCGTTGCCTATGTTGACCTTTTCACCTACGTTGATCTCTAAAATAGTTGGTGGTTGAATTCAGTTAGCTGATATGAAAATCCGATTCAATATCAAATCAATAGGATGAAAATTGAGGATTTTAGAAATGTGAAAAAGGTTGTTGACCTTTTGGCCTATGCTGTCTCAAAAATAGTTGGTGGTTCAATTCAGTTAGCCGATATGTATATCCTATTCAAATTTCAAGTCAATCGGATGAAAATTGAGGATTTTAGAAATTCCAAAATAAGTGGTTGACCTTTGCCTTTGTTGACCTTTTCGCCTAAGTTGATCTCAAAAATAGTTGGTGGTTGAATTCAGTTCGCTGATATGAAAATCCCATTCAAATTCCAAGTCAATCGAATGAAAATTGAGGACTTTAGAAATTTGAAAAAAGGTGGTTGACCTTTGGCCTATTTTGACCAAAATTGAGGATTTTAGAAATTCGAAAAAAGTGGTTGACCGTTGCCTATGTTGACCTTTTCACCCATGTTGATCTCAAAAATAGTTGGTGGTTGAATTCAGTTAGCTGATATGAAAATCCGATTCAATTTCAAGTAAATCGGATGAAAATTGAGGATTTTAGAAATGTGAAAAAGATTGTTGACCTTTTGGCCTATGCTGATCTCAAAAATAGTTGGTGGTTGAATTCAGTTAGCCGATATGTATATCATATTCAAATTTCAAGTCAATCGGATGAAAATTGAGGATTTTATAAATTCGAAAAAAATTGGTTGACCATTGGCCTATGTTGACCTTTCGGCCTACGCTGATCTCAAAAATAGTTGGTGGTTGAATTCAGCTAGCTGATATGTAAATCCCATTCAAATGTCATGTGAATCGGATGAACATTGAGGATTTTAGAAATTTGAAATTGTTGTTGATCTTTGGCCTATGTTGACCTTTTGGCCTATGGTGATCTCAAAAATAGTTGGTGGTTCAATTCAGTTCGCTGATATGAAAATCCTATTCAAATTTCAAGTCAATCGGATGAAAATTGAGGATTTTAGAAATTCCAAAATAAGTGGTTGACCTTTGCCTTTGTTGACCTTTTCGCCTATGTTGATCTCAAAAATAGTTGGTGGTTGAATTCAGTTAGCTGATATGAAAATCCGATTCAATATCAAATCAATAGGATGAAAATTGAGGATTTTAGAAATGTGAAAAAGGTTGTTGACCTTTTGGCCTATGCTGTCTCAAAAATAGTTGGTGGTTCAATTCAGTTAGCCGATATGTATATCCTATTCAAATTTCAAGTCAATCGGCTGAAAATTGAGGATTTTAGAAATACGAAAAAGTGGTTGACCTTTGGCCTATGTTGACCTTTCGGCCAATGCTGATCTCAAAAATAGTTGGTGGTTGAATTCAGTTAGCCAATATGTAAATCCTCTTTAAATTTCAAGTCAATGAAATGAAATGAAATGAAAATTGAGGATTTTAGAAATGTGATAATGTTGTTGACCTTTGGCCTGTGTTGACCTTTTGACCTAAAAATCAATAGGCTTCTTCCTTATGACCAACTCTAGCATTTGGTGAAGTTTCGCAAAGATCAGTTTAAATTGTGACCTGTAGGTGACTGACAGACAAACAGGGGAGACAGGGTTGAAACGTAACCTCTGTCCACCTTCGATGACGGACGTAACAAATTGAGATTGCTCAACAGCAATGTTTACTCAAATTTTAAAAAGCAGACAATTGCTAGATTTTTTTTTTACTCCAAAATCCTTACATAGAAAAAGCCTCAACGAAGCAACAATTGCAATTGTTCAATTTCCCAGGAATTTCTGTGGAGACAGCCAAATCCTGCCATTGGGAGTCGCTGACTGGTTGTGAAAGTCACGCACAAAAAATATGCAGTGGCAGGAGATCAAAAGAATAAGGAGGATGATTAAGAGCTCGCACATCCAAGGAGTCGTGTGCATGAGGAGCTAGTCTCTCAGCAAAACAAGCCATGAGGGGCAATCGAAAAGTTCTTGGAACGAGACATTTTCACAAAGTGGGGGTCTCAGCATGCTCCGAGAGATCCAAATGACCATCCCGAAGGAATTGTGCACCGTAGCCTGAGCGGTCACAAAGAAATTCTCGCACTGATCCCAGCACAAGGAATGGTGATGTGCCCTTGCAATTGTGACCAGAAATTGACTTTACATGAGTTAAACTACAGAAGGTTTACAAAATAGTTATATTTTACATTTAACTTATATGTTGTTGATGGTGGATTACTTTAGCAATTTTATTCTTATGTTCTTTAGCATATTGCCTGATGTTAGGAAATCTTTTTCTTATTAATATCACTGATGCACCCTTGTATTGTCAAGAAAAGGAAGCTTGGCGCATTACTTGGACTATTGTGAAATGCCAGTGTGGCCGTAAGATTCCAGAACATTCTGTCATAAATTGGCCTCTAAGGCTGGCCGATTCCTAGGTGTTCTCCAAAGAGCCATCTCCGTTCTGAAGCGTACAGATGTCAGAGTTCATAAGGCCTCCACCTGAAGTACACCTTATACTGATATCATGCTCATCAGAAGTATCATGGAGTATGGGTCCCCGCTCTGGGATAGGGCAGCTACATCCCTTCTTTCTCCCCTTGGAGCCAATCAAATCCAAGGCTTTTCAAATTATTGGTATATCTTGGAAGAAAGCCCAAGTCCCAAGGTCTGCTTCTCACGCACCACAGGTTGGTGGACTCTGTTCCTTTTAACAGCTCATTTCTGTCCGCACTCCTCCTGCCATCTCATCCTTTCATCTTTCCCCATCCCGCTCAAGTTGCACGCATTTTTTTCCAAATCCAATACCTGGTTACCTCCTCAATAAGAAGCTGAGCAATCACCTCCATTCCTTCCTCCCTCTATTTTCTCAAATATAGAACCCACTTCCACTGTCTGTCTTAGGCACATCACTCCAGTAATTCAACAGTGCTGCCCATCATCAACTCAAGCGATCTTCAATACGCAGTACGCACCCTCTGCTCTCTTCTACTCCCACTGAACCCATTCTGCACCCTTTTTATGGGTTGTCCGTCCGTACGTAAGTACACCCGTCCATCCATATGGAACCTCGTTTTTCTCAGCAACCACGTGTCTGGTTGAGACAAAATTTTCAGGGAAGGAGTGTCACCCATTTAGAATGTTTTTATGATAATTGTAATGTCGTAGGTTTGGCAGCCATCTTGGATTAAAACGCAAATAATTAAAAAAATATTTCTCAGAAACCGTGGAATGGAAAAAATTGAAACTTGGCACATTTTCAAGTACTCCCAATGGGGAACAAAATGATGATAATGATGACATCAACGGTGAAGTGGTATACCAGCCATAAATGTTTTAATCAAAAGCCTTATCCAAAAAAATCTGAAATTGCATGCACATGATCTTTGCCCTATTTGTATTGAAATACAAATTAAAAAACAAAATGTTGAAATATTTTATGGAGTAATGTTTAAATACAAAAACGAAATACAAAATGAAATTAAATTTTTGAGTTCATAGGTCACATGGTTTGGTAGCCATATTGGATTTAACCAAACACCTTAAAAACATCTCCCAAACCACCAAAGTGATCGACTTGAAACTTTACATGTGTCATCAACTAGGCACGGCGATTAAAAGTTCATCAAGAAAATGTCATCGGCCACATGGTGTGGCCGCCATATTGAATTAAAGGAAAATATTAAATAATTATATATCTGAAACCGCTTAACCTATCGATGCAAAATTTTACAAATATCATCCAACACCATTGTTGCAGGTAGTTTTAAAATGATGACCTCGTTGGTCACGTGGTTTGGCAGCCATCTTGGATAGAAAAACGAACCTTATCTGATCAAGACGAAACTTTACAAACGTGATCCCCTACCCATACATATGCAGTGTACATTTTTGATGTCATACGTCACATTGTTTGGCATCCATATTAGCATGAAAGCCGATATATAAAAAAAACCCTTGTCCGAAACCGCTTCACCGATCGATGTGAAACCTGTCTTGTCTGATAAAAATGTGATACTTGAGAACAGCTGAAGGGATTTAAATCAAACTGCTTTATTTTTAGAACAGTCAACGAAGGCATATACCCGCTGTCATGGGCAGGGACGACGAGGAGGCATATTGGTGAGGCAGTGAAATTGCTATAATTTTTGTTAGTCATCCACTCATGTGAAACATCTTTGTCACCCTGTTCCCACTTTTCACCCTTTCAATCGGTGAACCTGCTGCCCTCTGTCTTTTAGTTACTCAAAAAACCTCCACAAAATTACTGTATACCCCGAATCCGAATACCCCTGATATACCCCTGATATGTATACCTTCATACTTCATAGTCTTCATACTCTCTCCCCTCCAAAAAAAATTGAAAACCTATTGAAGGCCCACATGTGAACAATGATGTTTAACATTCAACCTTAAACGTTTGACCTTCAACCAAGATAAGAGTTATATGTTCGCCTAAAGATTGTCTTGGCCCATCATTATCACAAGTTGAATTTGAAAATAATTATGTATGGACCTTGTAAATTTCCTGGTTGGGAAGGTACACAGCCAGACAGCCAGGTACACAGCCAACTGAACCAGCAAATTAAATGAACACATGCAGAGACTCACTATTGACCCCTGTTCTTATGCTTTCAAACCCAATCTCATATCAAGGTTTGAAAAAGAGATGAACAAATCAATATTTGTGGTGTTACATATGCATATAAAATACCTACAAAGAATCTTTTAAATCAATGACTACAGATAGATACTAATGCACGGAATGTGATTTATGTGAGGATCAGGAAAGCAAACACATATCAGAAGATTCTAAAAAATATTCAACAAATCGAACAAATTCGTTTCTGGGAAGTAAGTGAGTTTTATGATGGAAATAATTTTGCGCATTTTATTTTTCCAAAAGCAATGAACTACAGGATTTGCTTCTAGTGTTGTAAAGTGCCATTTGGGTTGGATGTTTCCAAATGGTCTTTTTGAAATATCAAGACAACTTATTTGGATGTTTTTTGAAGTGAGAACCAGGAAACAATGATAGGTGGAAACGTTTAATGAAGGAATACAGTCGAAAAATGTCTTCTGTTTGGATGATGGATGCATGAGTGGACATTTTAGTGTTGATGAGTAATGGTCAGTATCGATGGTTTATCTGCAGGTTATCAATCCGTTTAAAGGTGTGGAGTTATTATATGGGCAAACCAGCTCAGTTTCAGTCAGTGAACAACATAGAACTGCCCACTGCCAAACAAAGTATCAACTGCTATACTGAAATCTGCAACATCAGTCTGCTTATATGATTTTGGAAGCCTTTTTTGGCAGAATTGTCTCAAGGAAAAGGCCTCAAGGAAAAGGAATACACCAACGGATCTGTTTCTGGTTCCCTGGTCATCATCGGCACAGAGTGAATTCCCCCCAGAAAGCGAATTCACATTGTCATCCCATGAGGGAGTAATATACCATTCTCAAAAGTTAGTCTAGCGTTGCTGAAACAAAAGGCCTGGGAAGTCTTCATGTTGACTAGCAGATGCTGCAGGGAATGGTATGGCAACTGATAGACTGTTTTTTTGGGAGTAGGCGGTTCTGCTTTCACAAACTGCAACTAAAAGCCAGAAGTATATATATATATATATATATATATATATATATATATATATATATATATATATATATATATATATATATATATATATTGTTACGGACGCGGTTTAGATGTTATTTTTGACCGAGCGGTTGGTATGACCGCGACCGAACAGTTATTCCCCAACTAGACCCCGATTCCACCCAGACGTTGACCAAATCGCGCTATGCTAAATCAATGATGGAAAGGACACAACGACTGGGATAGATGAAACGACGCCACGGGTACAGTTCTCAAGACCTCCGGAGGAGGGTATAATTACAGTGGTGGAGAAAAGGGGGTAGATTACACGGTAGTGAGGTAAAGACACAGAAGAGATAGGCACTTAAATACCGTCTTATCTTAACCCAGACAGACCACAGACAAATGGAACAAGGCTGACTTACACAGGGATTGATGGCAGGAAGGGACAGGTAGTCGATAGCACAAGGTGCACCTTGGCTCGGGGACAGGATAAAGCACGGTCCAGTCCAGAGATGCGGGGAGGCCTCACAGCGCTCGGAGGGTACATCTTGCTTGCTCCAAGCTCAGCGTGCATCTGACGTCACCCCCCTCTTCCTGCGCATGCTCAGCGGGGAGTGACACGCCCTCGGCTGGTTGGCTCCGCCCCCCTGGGGCCGGTCCGCCGCTGCCATTGGGTGCGGGGGTTACCAGGCTCCGCCCTTGACGAGGAGCTGACAGGGAGCCCCTATTTGGTAACCCCGTCGAGCACATGTTCGATGGCGGCTCGTTGGGAAGGCCCCGTGCCCTCCCAACACCCCCTACCAACCAAGCCGGAGTGAGGACGCGCACTCCCTGTGCACGCCACCGCCGTTGCTGTTGTTGTTGTTGTTGTTGCTGAACCGTGAGGAAGAGCTGCGGGGAGGTATTGGGAGGTCCTAAACTTCCTAATGGTGCCATACAATCACATTCTGGTGCAACGAAGGGTCAGAATTAATGGAAACGAGTCCTTAACTGACATAGACTAAGAATAACTAGCAAGATGTCCTATAGTTGTCTTACATGAGATGCGGTGAACCTGGGCACGACATTTAATGGGGGAAATAGGGGGAGGTCGGGTCTACAGAGTGTTGTTTACAGCAAATAGGACTAGGGAATGGGGGATTGGGGATAGTTGGGAAGTATTGAGGAAATAGGGGAATATTTACAAGCGGATATGGATGGATGTAAATCCCATATCCGCAACACTGCACCCTTCTCTACCTCGGGGTGTCCCGACCCGATAAATTTTTACCTACTTTAGTGTGGCACTCAGATGTAGTTCCCTCTACTATTAACTCAACCCTGAGTGCGACAGTTTTACAGATATTCAGAAATGAGTAAATATGTCCCCCTGCGACGTTGCACCCTTCTCCTAACAGAAACACACCTACAGGATAACCGAATCGCGGAATGGTCTTCAAACTATACATTGACGGTGGGGAGCATTATTTACTTTATTTACAAAACTAACCCAGGACCTGCGATTGTTCTTTCTGGGGGGAGACAGTCTGCTCTGCATCAATGCACCATTTAAAGCACTCAAAAACGCACCAATACACACCCAAGCACCAATCGGTGCAGTCATCACTCTTCATCAATGTTCAACAATAAAAAATAAATCAACAACCCCTAACTCTGCAGGTGATCTCTTGCTCTTCGGCTCCCTCTGCTGGCTATTTACTTTCTTCCAGATGTTGTCATTTCCTTTCATTTTCTTACTGGCGGCCTATTTGAGCATAAAATGAAATGCACCCAACGTGTCCATTTTTATTTATTTATGGCCCACAGGGCCACTAGTGTGGTTCACCTGTGGGGCATCGGTGCCCTGTGGCCAAGGTCCGCCAGCAAGATTTCGGGCCCTCATGGCCGGTTCCAGCAGAGGGGCCATGCCCCCAACCCATGGGGTCCATCAGTGGGGCTCGGCCACAGACATGTGGTCCATAATGTGGTGCATCGATGCAGACAGCTGGTTCTGAGAGTTCCGGGCGCACAATGGCCGACTCACACACGCTCCCCTCGGCGCCCAATGGCGCACAGGTCATGTGGGAGAAAAAAAAGGGGAAAGACAAATGAGCGAGGGGTAAGGTCACAAGGGTACACGTCAATAAGGCAATGCAAGGCGAAATGCGTACGGAGAGCGAAATGAGAAAGCTCGTCCCTACCGTATGTCACCCCCCCTGTCACCTACACTACCCTTGCCCTTACCCCATATTTACAAAATCTACACATTTACAAATTCGTCGCTACTGTCACGTCTTCCCCACATTTCCCTTACCAAATTCGTCACCACAATCCCTCTACTTCAAAATTTGCCATCACCCAATTCATCATCAATCCTCATAAGGAGGAAGAGATGGAACATCAAGCACAATGTCACACCCACGTCATGATGCGTCTCACATTCCAAACATCTGCACAATAAAATAACAAAACATGGCATGGTGTGGAGGTACGTCATCTCAGGTGAGTGGATGCAGATGGTGCGAGGAGACTTCAATCCTAACTATCCTCTAAATGATTTTAACACACTTTACACTACCCGGGGTCTTTCCCTGCCAATCCATTGGCCAGCTTACACTATGGGTTCTAAAAACCAATTCCCATTGACCAAACTGTGGTGCTCTTCAATTTGGGGTCTCACTCCCCCGATTCATCTCCCGGTGCCCTTGCACAATTTCTGGGCTGTGACGTGTAGCTCTCCCAGCAGGTCTACCCACCTGCACACCTCCACCACTGCAGTTGCCACCCGAGCTTACCTGCTCCTTAACCTAACCTATCTACTGGGGAAGGCCCCTCCTGGCTCTGTCACCCCACTCGGTGCCCTCTGGCACTGGGCTACCCGGGTCCGTCCTCTGGATCCTCGGGCCCCATCCACAACTACCGGCTCCCAGAGCCCACCTGCGGCCTCACCTGGCCGACATCCTCACAGTGGTGGAGTGCCCAAACGAACTACACACACTAACAGGCTACACGCCCAGCCATTTCCACAACACTAATGCACCCATCCAAATACCATTCTGTCACCCGCACCACAGATGCCAATATCCAACCACAATTTACCTATACCCTCTACCTAACACTTACACTACCCGCCCCGGGTATTCGTGATGGGGGTCCACTCTTCCCCCATTCACACCTTCGCACCACCCACTCCACTCCATCGTTTCCACCATACTCACTCAACGACCATCCATTCCAATACTCCACTTATTCCACACTCCATGTCTTCCACACAACCATTTATTCCATTCACCTGTTGGTGCACACCTGTGCACTCAGACCTGGTGCCACCTGCACCCTTCTCTCCCCCAAGCGCATTCGCGCTGATCCACAACACTCACTACTCATACACTGCTCCACACACCTGTCCAGTTCTCACACAGCATCATCTCATCTAACTACTCCCCTCTGAAACTTGCGCTTCCCAGTCGTCCCTTTAAACTATTGCGCTCCCTCGTCATTATCATCCACTCTAATCTACCTGCGTCCCCTCTACAGGTATCCTTGTCACTAACTAACCTTAACGTTACCTAATGTCATCTTTTAGGGCCCTACACACAATATCCTAACCCACCCGGGCTAGTTTTCACTGCCATACACCCCATAATCTAGTGCTCCTTTGCCCCCCCTCGCCGTGAGGGATGGTGGATTGCCAATCCCACCACATCGGGGAGGTCCCACTATCAATTTTGCTCGTCCAAATTCCAACCAATTCAAAAATTTTCCATTTACTGCCAATTCTACCCACTATTATAAATTTCGTATCAAATCACTACCATCATCATCACAGTCCGCTATATCCTAGCCTCGGTGCGTCATGACATCATTAAACTCGGTTCGTAAAGCCGAGCAATGAATTCGGGTGGTTTGGTCGCCTGCAGGTTGAATCCGTCCGGCTTTCGGTTCAAGGGAGGTGGTTTGGTTGGGCCGAGGTTCCACGCACCATCTCGGCGCGGCACCTTGCGGTCCCGGGCCCGATGGCTCAATCTCCCCCGGTCGGAACCCCGTCCCCGCGAGGGGGCACCGTTCCGCTTCCTCCCACTCACCCTTGAACCGTACCGGTCGCCTCGCCCGCCAAGGCCCGGACTCGACCGTGCAGGGCGGGGCCAAGCCCGAATCGGCAACGACGCTTCGAAGAGAAGCGACGCAGCATCGATCCGCGCCGGTCCCTGCATCCAACAAAGCACACCGCGCCCCGAGTGCTCGCATCGGCTATCCGTCGCCCTAACCGCTAACCCGGTTACCATCGATGCTTCACCGGCATGCTCACACGCATACGCTACCCCTTTCACCCTCACAAAACCCGGCGTTCCAATGCCGTTCGTACATTCCACCAACGCTCTCCCTGTTACACACCACACCTCTCGCGCACACTCTTGCACACACTTTGGTCCACACCTCTCCTCCGTTACGTCCTCCGTAACACTCACCATGGGCGTGCACTCTTGCATCCACCCACTAACGCGCTCACATGGGCTCTCCCACACCCGCGCTACCACTAATTCAGGTGTGCTTCCTCGCACACCCTCGACCATTCCAAGCGTGCATTCTCGCACCCGCTCCACCACCAACTTACTCCTCGTGTCACACTCACCCTCGCACGTACACTCCATATTGCTCTCACTCCCTGTGTCACACCCCGTACACACCGACATGCATTCTCGCTTGCACTCGGTTTCACTCCCACACTTTATAACACACCCATTCGCCGACGCACACTTTTTCCTCACACGCGTGCCATTTTTACTCACACGGGACCCTTCACCAACGCCCGGGTGCCATATCGATCCCAATCGCGCGACAATTCTTTTGTCGCTAAACATCCTTTTACAAAATCTCCCAGCACCATACACAGCACGTCGCACCTTCGGGGTTCTTCTTCCTCCCTGCACCAAAACCTGCAAACTTCCATTCGGGTTAAGCACAGCATCGTGATGTGAACAGGGACTTTGCACATATTCCATCTTTTCCTCCCGCCGCGAGTGGTTTTCTAAGTCCCCGGTCTCTTCAATTTCAATGCCCACTTCCACTTTTTCTTTACTCACCTCGACGACCGTTGGCTTTAATAAAATTCCCTCTACCTCATCGGTCGCCGGCTTTTCCAAACCCCGTGTCGCGATTTCTACCCCGGTCCGGTTACCCGTGCTTTCCTCCACTTCGCTCAACCAGCGCTTCTCGACCCGCGTTACCTCCTCGTGCACCCCTGGGACCCTTTCGCCCACCATGCGATCCATGGTCTCCCCATATTTTTGCATGCGGTCACCCATTCTGTTGGTTATTGCTTCAATTTGGTTTCCCAATCCATTCGTTATTGCTTCCATTTTATTACTCAATTTCTCCCCCTCTATTCTCAGCATCTCAGTGAATTGCGCCATGAAGTCCCCCACATCAAAGCCCGCTGCTACGGTCACGGGCGCGGCAAAATTTGGTGCCGCTGTAACCACGTGCGCGAGAGCGCCATTTTGTGCACCTGATACCCCCTCAACCACACCTTCTTTACTCTCCTCCACCATTTTCCCCACTTCTTCCCTGGGGTCCTGGGTCGATTCTACCCCACTCTCCTCTACCGGAACCCAGCCGTCTTGATCTGCCATAGCGCGACTTTCAAAATTCGGGTTTTTTGTAAAACAAAATCAAATTTCGGTGTCTTTATAATTTTGACCAAATTTTTTCCTTGATGTTTTTTAAAAATTTGGTTCGGGCCTCGAATCCCACTCCTCGACACCAATTGTTACGGTAATAACACAATTGGTGTTCCAAAATTTAGGCCTAACAAATTTAGTCCCAGGTCCGAATCCGACACTCCTGACACCAATTGTTATGGACGCGGTTTAGATGTTATTTTTGACCGAGCGGTTGGTATGACCACGACCGAACAGTTAATCCCCGACTAGACCCCGATTCCACCCAGACGTTGACCAAATCGCGCTATGCTAAATCAATGATGGAAAGGACACAACGACTGGGATAGATGAAACGACGCCAGGGGTACAGTTCTCAAGACCTCCGGAGGAGGGTATAATTACAGTGGTGGAGAAAAGGGGGTAGATTACACGGTAGTGAGGTAAAGACACAGAAGAGATGGGCACTTAAATACCGTCTTATCTTAACCCAGACAGACCACAGACAAACGGAACAAGGCTGACTTACACAGGGATTGATGGCAGGAAGGGACAGGTAGTCGATAGCACAAGGTGCACCTTGGCTCGGGGACAGGATAAAGCACGGTCCAGTCCAGAGATGCGGGGAGGCCTCACAGCGCTCGGAGGGTACGTCTTGCTTGCTCCAAGCTCAGCGCGCATCTGACGTCACCCCCCTCTTCCTGCGCATGCTCAGCGGGGAGTGACACGCCCTCGGCTGGTTGGCTCCGCCCCCCTGGGGCCGGTCCGCCGCTGCCATTGGGTGCGGGGGTTACCAGGCTCTGCCCTTGACGAGGAGCTGACAGGGAGCCCCTATTTGGTAACCCCGTCGAGCACATGTTCGATGGCGGCTCGTTGGGAAGGCCCCGTGCCCTCCCAACACCCCCTACCAACCAAGCCGGAGTGAGGACGCGCACTCCCTGTGCACGCCGCCGCCGTTGCTGTTGTTGTTGTTGTTGTTGCTGAACCGTGAGGAAGAGCTGCGGGGAGGTATTGGGAGGTCCTAAACTTCCTAACGGTGCCATACAATCACATTCTGGTGCAACGAAGGGTCAGAATTAATGGAAACGAGTCCTTAACTGACATAGACTAAGAATAACTAGCAAGATGTCCTATAGTTGTCTTACATGAGATGCGGTGAACCTGGGCACGACATTTAATGGGGGAAATAGGGGGAGGTCGGGTCTACAGAGTGTTGTTTACAGCAAATGGGACTAGGGAATGGGGGATTGGGGATAGTTGGGAAGTATTGAGGAAATAGGGGAATATTTACAAGCGGATATGGATGGATGTAAATCCCATATCCGCAACAATATATATATATATATATACATATACATACATATATATATATATATATATATATATATATATATATATATATATATATATATATATTTATATATATATACTGAAACGCAAAAGAAACTTACCACCTATGAAACCTTTAAATATCAACAATAACACTGCGTGTAGTAAATGTGTGAACTTATTTGTGGACAATAGTGTCCTCACTGTCAGACAAAATGGTCACGGATGGTCACTTGAACCTTCAATGGTCACTTCATAGCATAGCTGTTGAACAGCCGTTTTGACTGTCAGTGATTAGCCAAGGGGTACGGGATGATTTTAATGAGCTGCACGTGATGTCTTGATATTGGCTTTAAAAAGGCCAGTGCAAAATGGGCATTTCAATCAACATGCCACGATTGTCAAGGGATCAACGGCAGCGTGCCCTGGGCATGCTGCGAGGCGGACTGAGCTACCGTGAGGTGGCACGTCGCCTTGGCTGTTCACACCAGACGATATCGGCCCTGGTGGACAGAGACACCCTCCACAACTCTGCAGATCACAGACCTCGATCAGGGAGGCCAAGAGTCACCACTGCAAGGCAGGACAGGCAGATGGTCCGAAGTCACCTGCGGGATCGATTCCATCCAGCATCCCGCACTGCGGCAGAAACTCCGGGGCGTGCAAACCCATGGATCTCCAATGATACTGCACGAAGACGACTGCATGACTATGGTCTGACTGCCAGAAGCCCATACAGAGGCCCCGTGATGACGGCTGCCCATCGCCGCAACCGACAGAGATGGTGCCAGCAGCATCAGCGGTGGACCTTGGCGCAGTGGAACGAGGTCGCTTTCAGCGATGAGTCAAGGTTCTGTGTGGACAGTCCTGATGGGCGTGAGCGTGTCTGGAGAAGAACTGGCGAGCGATATGCCGATTGTTGCGTGCATCAAGCCAACAGGTGGGGTGGCCCAAGTGTGATGGTGTGGGCCGCCATATCAGGCCGGTACAGGACGCCACTGGTGGTTGTGGATGGGAATCTTAACGCCCAGCGGTATGTGGATAACATCCTGCGACCTCATCTGCTGCCATTCCTGCTAGACAACCCAGAACTGAGAACCTTTCAGCATGACAACGCTCGTCCCCATGCTGCTCGCTTTACCACTGCATTTCTCCAAGGTGAGAACATCAACACCATGCAGTGGCCTGCGCTCTCCCCTGACCTGAATCCCATAGAACACCTGTGGGATGAGCTTGGGAGACACGTAGTTGGCAGGGCCAGGACACGGGCAGAGCTGCTTCAGACATTGAGGACTGAGTGGGACAGAATCCAGCAGCAATCCATCCAAAGACTGGTAGGCAGTATACGCCGACGATGCACTGCCTGTATCCAAAACAATGGTGGCCACACACGCTATTGAAAGGGGACTGACATTGCACCCTGTGCTGTTCTGTACTGTAGAACAAACTGATGAGATGGTGTATCTTGGTCAAAAACTTGACATGTCATCAATAAAATGCCAATGTTTCAATTAGCAATTGTTGGTTTGTTTTATTTTGAACTGTTACAATTTTATTACATTTCAAACAAGTGGTAAGTTTCTTTTGCGTTTTTGGTCTTTTTGAAGTTGGTCAAAATGGTCAAAATGGTCAAATTTTTCGGTCAAAATGCCCATTTTGCACTGGCCTTTTTAAAGCCAATATCAAGACATCACGTGCAGCTCATTAAAATCATCCCGTACCCCTTGGCTAATCACTGATAGTCAAAACGGCTGTTCAACAGCTGTGCTATGAAGTGACCATTGAAGGTTCAAGTGACCATCCGTGACCATTTTGTCTGACAGTGAGGACACTATTGTCCACAAATAAGTTCACACATTTACTACACGCAGTGTTATTGTTGATATTTAAAGGTTTCAAAGGTGGTAAGTTTCTTTTGCGTTTCAGTATATATATACTGTTAGCCATTAGGGTTTAAACCCCAGGACTCAATTGATCATAACATCTGAAATTATATATCGTGCTTCTGAAAACTGATTTGAACTCAGCTGCAGGCAGAGGCGAGTGGACAAAATGTGGTTTCGAGACTCGAGGTACAGGGTGGATCCTTAGCCCAGTAAACAAGTCCTTGAATGTATGTGCCAGACAGTAGATAAAATGCTCGCGACCCACGTACAGGGAAAACATGTCGCCAAACGCCTCCTTCACGAAGGGAATAATTAATTATATATCTTTGTAGTTTCTAGTATGTCTCCTAAATCAAGGATGTAACCAACCTTGGAAAGAAATATAGACATTACACATCCTTTGATAGTTATTGTATTCAGCATGTGTATCCAATCATTCATCTACCATTTAGCCTAGTGTATGAGAATATTTTCTTCGGCCTGCGCTCGGGTCTGATATGTTTAGATAAAGAGCCAAAAAGGCTCAGCCTATCCTATGCTTACATCTTTTTGTCTAAGTTTGGCCTTCTTCAGGAAGGGACGAGGGAAGGTGGGTCTTTATGGCCCAGGTTTTGCTATGTCTTTAGCGCAGATTCTTGTCTGATATTTTGCTATAAATGAAATGCCTTTTTACTTATTTTGCAGCGAGTGTCTTGAGGAATTGCCCGCTGCGTGTTAGGCGGTGCATTCTCGAGCCTTGCTCCACACTGTGTGTTTGTAATCGATTTTATTAAACATTGTTGCTCTGATTCTTCTTCTTCTTCCTTCCCTTGAGGTCTTAGACCGACAATTTTGGTGTCAGGAGTGGGATCATCCAGGTGTGCAGACGAGGTGGACCCTCACGTTCCAGGTCGGGGAGGAGGCCTGCCGGCATCAAATTTGGGTAAGCATTTTTGCACATCGAAATTGAAGCCTCCTGCCTTACTTTGGACGTGTGGACCTCTGTCGGCTGTACTACCTGGCTTGCATTCCGAACCATATTTAGTTTAAACCAGAGCAGCAGTGGGTAATGAATCGATTATACAGGGCGCCCGAGATAAGGAGGGATATCCCTCAGGTAAGCTTCCTGCGTGGGAAGCAGGTAGACCCATATGTGGGTGATAGATAATAGGTGTTAAGTTACTCCGGCGTGAGAACTGCGTTTAAGGTTAGGGATCGGGGGGCGACCCGATCTTAGGACTACCAGGAGGGACTAGCCCAAGAAAGGTAGGACGATGAGTATTTTAAGTTAAGCTACGCACTGGATGTGTTGGAGTGAGCACAGGTATGTTGTGTGCTGAGTGGAAGCGGTGCTGCATTGTCGAGCATGCTTCCAAGGAAGACTTTGGGATGCTAGAGTTGGAAGCGTTTTTGTTTTGTATCTCAAGGGAGATATTGGTTATTTCTTATATGTGGAAATAGAAAATGTTTATGTGATTTTTGGAGAATAAAGGGTCAGTCACATGGTATTTGTGTATAAGGGAATGAATGATCTGTCATTGCAGCGTGTATTTGTGTTTATTGTGTGAGTCATTGAAGTGTGTCATGGATTGACAAGGGGTTCCCCAAATTGCCTACAGGCGTTGGGCAATCCGGATGAGTAAATTGGCAGGGAATAATGAGTATGTTATGGAGAGCATGTGTAGACAGGGCTTTAAAACAAGTGTTCAATTACATCCCCACATTAACGGCTATCCAAATGTAGCAAGGGAGAATGGGAGTGAAAGTCAAAAATGATAGGCTGTCAACCGACTGGGTGTTTATTCAACGGCATGGCCGGGGCTTGTATTTGGCCGACTTGGGATGGCAGAATGCGTTGAATGAAGGCAAGAATGACATGTGATGCTGACATGAGTCCAATCGGAAGGATGGATGGTTATGGTTTCACCCGGTCTGTTTATCTGTCTGTCTGTCCGGACACAGAGCTCTTGGGGAGAGCCAGAATGGGTTGGGGTGACCAAGATGAATGTGGACAATATATTAATTGTTTGCCATTGTGAAAATTTGCCCTCGATTTGGGACGAAGACATATGGCATTTGCTGACCGGCTCAGGTCGGCTGGTTTCCTCAGCTCTGGAGGATCAGAGCGGGTGTATATTTCAAGCTGATACTCCTATGACAAATGTTGATACTCCTATGTGATGCGGGGTATGTGTGTGGTGATGGCGTCTGGGGCCTCGGGATTTGCCCCTGCCTATTTGCCAGTCTGTCTGTCTGTCACATTTGACCCTCAGAAAAGGTTTTGTGAATGGGGTTACACTTGATGGGCCAACTTATAGACAGGAACATGGAATTTGTACAGAATGCAGGCGATAACCCACCTGTGTCTATCTCTGTGTGTGTGTGTCCATATTTGTCTGGCTTTCTGGCTGTCCATGGAGTCATGTCTCTGAACACTGATTTTGAGGGAGTTGCAGGCGTGATGGAGTTGCAGGTGCGGACCAAAGCGGTGTCCGCGGTATCTACTGGGGGGGGGGGGGGGACCAATGAATGTAAAGTTGTGTATTTCGTTTAAAAACGTTGTGTTAGATTGCTACATGCAGAATGACCCCAATCAAGAAGGTGATTGGGGGCTGGTGAAGATTGGATCACGGCTCTGCAGACGAGGTGAACAGAACTCCACCAGGTATGTGGGAATCACATCAATTAAATTATTGCTCAAAGGGAGGTGATAGAGCAAAATGAAGAAGATTGTCATGTGGACCGCAAGGCTAACCTCCGCTCTTGCAGGGAAATGGCTTTGGGAGGCTAGTTGTTGTTTTTGGTAGACTCTAGGTTCTAAAACCTAAGGCAAAATGCATAGGAGGGTAAAGTGGGTGATTGCGGATGGAGATTAGTTAGAGAACTTGGAGACGATTTCGTTATTTTTCAGATAATTTTTCCAGTGGGTTTATACTGGTGTGAAATTCGCGTATTTAGGAAGGAAGGAAAAAAATGTCCAGGTATTGATAGGATAACAGTGAAATTTTGAAGTGAAGTGAAGGATAACAGTGAAGTGTTAGTGTGTTCGTTGCGATTTTTGGGAATGGCAGGGTACTGTCGTACATGGATAATTGACTATGCGTTACTAGCAAAACCTCTGTATGAGGCGACGAAAAACGACCAGCCACGGATGGTGAACTGGACGGACAATCGAATACGCTGCTACGAAGGACTCAAACGAGCCCTGGTAACGGCCCCAACCTTGGGCCTTCCCGATTATAAAAAGGCCTTCACACTTTTCACCCATGCAGTAGGGGGATTCGCACAATCCGTGTTAACTCAGACTCATGGAGATAGGGAACGTCCGGTAGCCTATTTCAGCAAAAAGCTTGATGCGGTAGAACAAGGCTTTCCGCTGTGCTTACAAGCGGTGGCGGCTGCCCGATACGCAGTTGAGCGGACGGCCGACATAGTAATGGGACATGCTGTCCTTTTACAGGTACCGCATTGCGTCCATACACTACTACAACAGCGAAACACACAGCATTTCACAGCCACTCGACTGATGCAATACGAAACGGCATTAATTATGGCACCCAACGTGACGGTGATGCGGTGTACCGTTCTTAACCCAGCGACACTTTTGCCAACAAAGGAGGAGGGAATCCCGCACGTTTGTACGGACGTGGTGCAGTTAATATCAACAGTAAGGCCTGACTTACAGGACACACCGCTACAGGAAGCCGATCACACCTATTACGTCGATGGTTCAGCCAAACGGGCTTGGGACGGATCCCTGTTATCTGGGTACGCAGTATGCTCGGATACGGAGACGGTCGAAAGCGGCCGCCTCCCGCCCACCTGGTCAGCACAACAAGCTGAACTGTACGCACTCACGAGAGCGTGCGAAGTAAGCGAGGAAAAGGCAGTGACAATTTATACTGACTCGGCATACGCACACGGAGTGGTCCACGACAAAGGGGCCATATGGAAAATGAGAGGGTTCCTCCCTTCCCCGCATCAACTTCAGCGGGAGCACTCATTAAAAATGGGGACTTAGTGCGAAATCTGCTTCATAGTATTATGCTTCCACGTGAAATAGCTGTAGTTAAATGCCGAGGTCACCAGCGTACAGACGACGCTGTGGCCCGTGGAAACGCCCGAGCCGACGAAGCAGCAGCACAAGCGGCAAACCAACAGATTGGGTATAATATGCCAATAGTTACGCGCAAACAGGGCGCTAAAGCGACCGCCCAGACAGACGTTCCGACATCCGCACCTACAGAGTTCGATGTAATACAATTACAAGCCGCGGCCTCAAACGTAGAACATCAAGATTGGATTAAATTGGGAGCTCAGTGCCCCGCAGAAGGACAAATGTGGACGATTAATGACAAACCCGTGGCACCGCGAGCTTTATTGCCATGGTTGGCACGCATGGCGCATCAAAATGGCCATGTGTGCCATAGGGGGGTGATGAGGCAGGTCACTTCCACCTGGGCAGCACCAGGCCTTTCGGCTGCGGTTACCATGGTCTGTCGCTCGTGCGCTATATGTCAACGGCATAATAGGGGGGCACCCCCCAGACGCCGCCACAACGTGGGTCACCCGGCTCCCGTCGGGCCGTTCTGTCATATCCAGTTCGATTTTTTCCAGATTGATTGATTCAGATTCAGATTGATTGATCCAGATTGATTTTTTCAATTTACCGCCTTGTATGTCCTTTAAGCATGTATTGGTAGTGGTGGACATGTTCACCAAGTGGGTGGAGGCCTACCCATGCGTCAGGGCTGACGCTATAACGGTGGCCAAGTGCCTTTTGCGGCACTTTATATGTCGATTCGGTGTCCCGCAGAAAGTGTCATCCGATCAGGGCGGGCACTTCACAGGTGACGTCAGTAAAGCCGTGTTAAAGGCCTTGGGAGTGATACAGTCGTTCCACTGTGTTTACTACCCGCAATCGGCGGGACTTGTAGAACGAACGAATGGCACACTGAAAGGTAAGTTGGCAAAGATTTGCGACGAGACAGGCCTCAAGTGGCCGGAGGCCCTTCCGCTAGCGTTAATGAGCGTGCGCTCTACTCCAGGGCGCACCACTGGTCTCTCTCTGCACGAGATATTGATGGGTCGGCCCATGAGCTTGCCGGTATCGGCGCCAGTGGATATGGCAGCCCTTGAATTACCTATCATGGATGACATGCTTCTAAAGTTTTGCATAGGTCTATCCCATGTGGCGCGCAGCATACATGAACGTGTTCGGGAGGCCCTGCCGGAGCCAGCAAGCAAGCCTATCCACACCTTCGAGGCAGGAGATTACGTGCTGGTGAAGCATTTCACCCGTAAGACTGCGCTCGAACCAAGGTGGACGGGGCCATACCAAGTTCTTCTGATCACACCAACAGCGGTGTTTTGTGAGGGCAAGTCGTCCTGGGTACATGCCACACATTGTAAGTTGGCCATACCCACAAACACAGACACCTCAAACGCACCACCACAGATCGAGGATGCTGCACCACCGCCTGTTAGGGGTGGCAATCACACTTAGTTTAATATACCGCTTTGCCAGCACTGCACCTGCCGCGTCACGCCTCAAGTGGGGGGACACGAGGGCATGGGCGAACACGGAGACATATGCATATGGCGACCAAACCATTAAGGTCTACCGGCAGAGAGTTATCTGGGGCCAGAGGCTAAAACAGGTGTCTGCAACAGGTGCATGGGATGCTAAGAGAGGTATTAGAGGACATTGGATTGACTTAAAATTGAAATGAAAATTGAAAGGGTGGATTAGGAAAATGAATTTGTTCAAATAATCGTGGCATCTGTGGGATGCAACAATTTTGTGCCAGAATAGTGTATGGGAGCCGTCATCTGGGAAGCGTCGTTAAATGGCAGTAGGTTTAGACAGATATTGAAAGGGTTCGTGCAATGTCATTTTGGGGCTTATGGCTCGCCATTGTCTGTCTGCCAGTTATAGTGGGCAGAGGGAAGAGGGAGTGATACTGCTCTGGCCTCTTGCTCGGCAGAATTGAGTATTGCTGGTTTTACCCCTGTTCAAAATTGAGCTCTCGAGAGCTGATTAACATTAGGATGCATCTCTCAAGGGACCCCTGGGTGGTCTCGAGAGCTGAGGTGTGAAATATGATGACGTTGTCTTATGGACACTTTGTGAGTGGCTAGACACGTGCCTGAAAGGGGAAATTGTATTCATAACTCATGTGGGTTGTGTCTGAAAAAAAGGTTTAAAAGGAAGTGTGAAGAAGGTCATGGAAAGTGCAAAGATGATTGGAGTGGAAAGTCGAATCAGATGGATTATTTGTCAATGACAGGTGACTGCAGGAATTGATGAGAAAGTGGAGGAAAAGGTTATAAAAGTTAATGGAAAAGACAGGAAATAAAGGAAAGTGGTTAGTTATGGACTGTTGTTTCGTGATAAGAAGGTGATACAAGGGGTTGGCTTGCACTGGGGGGGGAAATGGTTGGTAAATCATGTATTATTAGATGTAGGTGAGATGATTAAAAGGAAGGTATTTTCGGAAATTGGTGAAAGTAAATATGGCATTCGAATTTCCAGACACGACACAGGAAATGCGGCTATGAATAAGCCAACCATCTGAGAGATAAGGTAACTAAATGCCAATTGGTGGGACGGGGGGCTAGGAATTTGATCATGGTGTGTGTAAGAAAGTATTTTTCAGGATGGACAATGAAGAAACCGCCGTCGGAAGACCATGATCTTGACCATAGAGGCCGTCGACCTGAATGGGTCCTTCAACAAGGCAGATGTGACCGGCGCTTCAGAATTTTGTATTGATTTTTGTGATGACTGTGATACTTGTGTTGAAAAATCCCTTGTGGGAACTGGCTGATGCCTGTATTGATTTTTGTGATGACTGTGATACTTGTGTGGTAAACCCCTTGCGTGTACTGGCTAACGCCTCTTATGTATTATGAATGATTGGCGAATAGATAGTCTCGCATTAGTAATGGAACGAATTGGAAACGAAACCCGAATCGCAGAACTACAATTGGAAAACGAATTAGTGCATATGCGAACGATGGTGATGCAGAATCAAGTGGCTTTGGATATGTTGTTGGCAGAAAAGGAAGGAGTATGTGGGGTAATCGATGAACCTATTGATGCTTGGGATTCTGATAATGATTATTTTAGTTGGGATGATTATACCTGTGATTTAGAAAGTGTAGGTTCTTTTAAAGGTTATTGCTATTATGCCAGCAGTAAGGAGCGGATGGCAAACATGTATCCGGAAGAACCACCCTCACCACCACTTACACCACCCAGCAATCACATGTACAAGGCTTGATGGCATTGAACGTCGATTGTTTGCCCTAATTCGCGAGGACCACGCCTGCATAAGGAGGGCCCTAAATCTGGCTGGCAACCGGGTCGCACCTACGCCGCTGCGAGGGTGGATTCGGAATCCGGCCGGGCGGCAGCAATCTCTTAACCAGGCGCCGTCATCGCGAATTATGGCTAACAATTTATGCGTTGAATGTTAGACGGCCAGTTAGGGCCGATATCTTTCTTTGAGCATGCGTGACGCTGTGTCGCGCCTGGCATGTGACTAATTGGGATGCTAACCACTAGGTATACGGTGTCTTTCCAAGGAGTTGTCTTGTAAAGACAAAGGAAGGAACTGTTAGCCATTAGGGTTTAAACCCCAGGACTCAATTGATCATAACATCTGAAATTATATATCGTGCTTCTGAAAACTGATTTGAACTCAGCTGCAGGCAGAGGCGAGTGGACAAAATGTGGTTTCGAGACTCGAGGTACAGGGTGGATCCTTAGCCCAGTAAACAAGTCCTTGAATGTATGTGCCAGACAGTAGATAAAATGCTCGCGACCCACGTACAGGGAAAACATGTCGCCAAACGCCTCCTTCACGAAGGGAATAATTAATTATATATCTTTGTAGTTTCTAGTATGTCTCCTAAATCAAGGATGTAACCAACCTTGGAAAGAAATATAGACATTACACATCCTTTGATAGTTATTGTATTCAGCATGTGTATCCAATCATTCATCTACCATTTAGCCTAGTGTATGAGAATATTTTCTTCGGCCTGCGCTCGGGTCTGATATGTTTAGATAAAGAGCCAAAAAGGCTCAGCCTATCCTATGCTTACATCTTTTTGTCTAAGTTTGGCCTTCTTCAGGAAGGGACGAGGGAAGGTGGGTCTTTATGGCCCAGGTTTTGCTATGTCTTTAGCGCAGATTCTTGTCTGATATTTTGCTATAAATGAAATGCCTTTTTACTTATTTTGCAGCGAGTGTCTTGAGGAATTGCCCGCTGCGTGTTAGGCGGTGCATTCTCGAGCCTTGCTCCACACTGTGTGTTTGTAATCGATTTTATTAAACATTGTTGCTCTGATTCTTCTTCTTCTTCCTTCCCTTGAGGTCTTAGACCGACACATATATATATATATATATATATATATATGCAGTAATACCCCGGGCTTACGTCATTAATTGGTTCCATAAGCCGTGACGTAACTCGGTTTTTGACGTAAACCGGGCGTAATGCCTTTTAGCTCTTTCACGAGCCTCGATCTTGTATACAAAAAAAAAAGCCTTAAAATGAAGACAAACACCGTAAAACTAGAGTAAATAACTCGCGAAAGTATATAACTATCGCTAAACCTTAAAGAACACTACAAACACATTTTAGTCATATTTTTTTAATGAGTAATGAACACAATTAATAAATGAATTTGTAAAGAATGATAAATAAAATTAATAAGATTATGTTATTCACCTTAAACATGGCGTCTCTTCTGAACACAAACACACATTTTAGCAGTCTTAGCCCGCGGCGTTTTTTCAGTGACGTATGCGAGAATACGTTCCCTATCATGAATGATGGTCGATACCGTCGACCGTGGCAGCCCTAAGGCATAGACCTTATCGCGAATCGGTAAATATCAACAGAGGGCGCTCCACCGCAAAGCATGATGGGATCGAAAAGGGGGCAAAGGTAAACACGAACCCAGAAGAGGAAGCGACTGTCTACGATCGATGCTGTGTTTACGGAAAGGAAGATGGCTAATGTGAAAGAAATTCAGCGTTTCACATAGTGTGTCAATGTAAACAAGCAGTCTGTCAAAGTGACAGCGACCGCCGGCGGCGCTATTGCCCCTTTCCGATCCCATGACGCATTGCGGTTCCGATTCGCGATAAGGTCTATGCGCTATCACCGACACTTTTTCACCTTTTTCATACCTTTTAATCAGATTTAACTTATCTTCCATCGAAATCACATTACGCTTGGAAACACTAGCATGATCCTTCTTAGGACCCATGGCTAACACAGACACAGTAAAAGAATACTGTACGTCGCCTATGTTTTGAATGAGACCCAGCAGTTGCGCGTACGTACAGTATACTGTACGTACATTTATATATATTTTTAATGTGCTTTTTATTGTATTTTAAATTGTTTTTTAGCTTCTTTTATTGTTAATTTATGTAGTATTTTATTTATTTTAAATATATTTTTAAGGAAATGTTTTTTTTTCATGCCCGTAGGAGTGACGTAAGGTCGCACATAATGACGTTCGCTGAACTGAAATTTACTCCAGAAGAGTGGCGTAAAGTCGGATTTGACGTAGGTCGAAATGGCGTAAAACGGGGTATGACTGTATGTATGTATATATATATATATATATATATATATATATATATATATATATATATATATATATATATATATATATATAGATATATATATATATATATAATTATATATATATATACGTATATATATATATATATACATATATATATATATATACGTATATATATATATATATATATACATATATATATATATACACATAATATATATATATATATATATATATATATATATATATATATATATATATATATATATATATATATATATATATATACATATATATATAATCGTTAGATTAAATAAGACGCGGACGTAGCTTCAGGACGTCGATCTTTAATTGTCGACAAGCTTTCGACCAACAAAGGTCTTCTCCTGAGTCTACAAAACACAGATATGTATATCAGTCAAGTATGTATAGTGATATGTATAGTGATATGTGTGTGAGATGTGTGATGTGTGTAGAAAATGCATACAGAAGGAAGAGCCACGCCAAAGTTCACTCACCGGCCCCAAGTTCAACGGAAGTGACCGTTTGCGTTACAGTTAGGGTGCACGTGCATATACAAATATAGAGATATACATACATAAACACACAAGCATATATTCATATCCCATTTATATTCATATAATATATTTATATATTTATATAAATGACATATAAAGGTAGAATGAATGAATGAATGATGAATGAATGAATGAATGGGTTACGGTTAACAATTTGATTGGGTTGATGTAGGAACATGCTTTAGTCATCAAAATTTATGCCATGAGGGACTTTTGTCCGAAGTTTGTGTATCCAAAAGGACTCACGTTTCAGAATCGTGGTGTGTGATCGATTTGTGATTGATTCAATGGCAGAGATTTGAATGTCATTTATAGAGTGATCCGGTTGATTAAAGTGTATCGTGTAAGGTAGAGATTTGCCCTGACTGGTGTGGAAGTTATTGATTTCTGACCGGGTGTTATTAAATCGTGTGTAGAGTGTATTTTCAGTTTTTCCAACATATTGTTTGGTGCACTTTTGGCAAGTGATTAGGTATATGACCCATGTAGATTTGCAGTTCATATAGGAGGTGATGGGGAATTTTTGTCCAGTGCTAGATCTACAGAATTTGTTTCCTTCTAGTAAATGCTTGTGAAT
>NC_136264.1:34373928-34413928 GCF_964187855.1 Myxine glutinosa | reverse complement strand
TTTGGGGTGAAATTAGCGGGGGTAGAAAAGTTCAAGGTTTTGGATGGGGGAAGATAAGAGATGGTGGTGAACAGCTGTTTTAAAGACCTGGAGAGTGGAGTGGGATTGAAGAGAGTGAGGGAGTTTGTTCCAGAGGCGGGAGAAAAGAGGAATGAAGGAGTGAAGTTGAGCAGACAGTCTTGATTTTGGCAGTTTAACCATAAGAGGGTTGCAGGCAGATCTTGTGCGACCTGTAGGAATATTTGGGGGACAGAGCCCAGAGAGAGCTGGGGGGGGGGCAAGGCCAGAGAGGAGTCGGTAGAAGACGGAAAGACCACCAACCTGCCTACGGTGAGTGAGTGAAAGGCCCTTGGAGTTAGCTTCATCACGGAGATTCCAATGATTCTGAATGCTTTGGTTTCAACAGCGTGAAGACGAGCTAGGTGTGAGGCAGGAGCACCAGCCCAGAGGGGAGAGCAGTATTCCATTGAGCAGCGGATGAAAGCCTTGTATGTGGAGAGGAGCTCAGGTGTGTGCCAAGGAAGGACTTCGCACGACGGAGGATGCCCAGTCGGCGACTGGCTTTGGAGGCCAGATTTGAAATGTGGTTTTCACAGGAAATATCATGGCAGATAGTGAGACCCAAAAACTTGAGTGACAGAACTTCTTGGAGAGGATTATTCAGAAAGTGGGTGGGAGGGTTGTCCAGTCGGTCTTTTCGGAGAGACATAGTAAGAGTGTGAGATTTGTCAGGATTGAAAGACATGTTCCACTTGTTCGCCCAGTCTGTGATTTTGTCCAGGTCTGCAGAGAGTGAGGAGGCTGCAGACTGCCGTTCTGTGGGATGAGGAATGGAGCGACAGAGAGTAGAGTCATCAGCAAAGAGATAGAGAGGATTTTCAAGAGAGTCAGAGAGATCATTGATGAAGACCAGAAAAAGCACAGGGCCCAGAACACTGCCTTGGGGAACTCCAGCCTGAACAGGAAGAGGAAATGAGAGAAACCCATTCAGGGCCACACGTTAACTACGACTAGAGAGGAAGTCCGCCAGCCATGCGTGGAGATTTCCATGGATACCAAAGGAGGAGAGTTTGGTGAGCAGCGCGGGGTGCCAGACCGTATTGAAGGCACGTGATATGTCAAGGGAGACAGCTCTAATTTCCTGTTTGGCATTGAGGACCTCCATCCATTGTTGAGAAAGCAGAAGCAGCATGTCCAGAGTAGAGTGACCAGGTCTGAAACCAAATTGATGATCAGAGATCAAGCCATTGGAGAAGAGGAAAGATTTCATATCCGAAGCAATGATGGATTCCATGACTTTGCTGATAATTGGGAGAATGCTGATTGGTCTGTAGTTGCTAGGATCTGTTTTTGCACCTTTTTTGTGCAAAGCGGTGATGTTGGCTGATTTCCAAGCAGATGGCAGATGACCTTGAGCAAAAGAGAGGGTGAAGAGAACAGAGAGAGGGAGTGAAAGAGCGGAAGAACAGTATTTTAGGACCCGTGGGCTGATGCCGTCAGGTCCAGTTGCAGAATCAGAGTCAAGGGTTGACAAAACTTTTCCACCTTGTCAGGAGGAAAGGACACAGAGTCCAGGAGCAGCTGGGTACGACTGGGTACGGTGGGTACAGAGAGGGATGGGTTGGGACACAAGATTTAGAGGCAAACACAGAGTTGAGGCAAATCAGCTTTTTCACGTGCGGAGTCAGCCATGTAGCCATTTGAGGTGAGGGAGGGGATGGAGGGGGAACAAACACCAGAAACAGATTTGACCAGACGCCACCAGGATTTGGAAGAAGGAGACAGATAAGAGAGTTCGGTCTTGAGAACGGAGAGATGCTCTTTCCTGGCTCTCCTGAGGGTGGACACACACTTGTTTCGGGCTTTGTGAAAGGAAATGAGATTTCTTTCCATTGGGTTTGCTTTCCAGGAGACGAAAGCAAGTTGTTTCTGGGCAACAGCCTCACCACAAAATTCTGTGTACCATGGACGGGAGGAAGGGTATGACAACTGAAGACGAGATGGGCTAAATCTGTGCATGAGAGAGAGCAATTTACTTTGGAAGAATTCCCAGGGTGAGTTGATGTCAGAGGCAGTAGAGATGGGAGACCAGTCCAGATGATGGATGGCTGCTTGAAGACCATGCCAGTTGGCCTGAGTGAAATGCCAGCCTCGTCGATGCTGAGGAGGCTCTCTGGGAATGGTCAGAGAGATGTCCACTTTAACAAGCACATGATCAGATGAGCCGATTGGAGCAGAAGAAGAGCAGCAGACATTTTCAGGGAAGTTAGTCATAACCAAGTCCACAAGAGAAGATGCTCCATTGACTGAGATCCGGGTCGGGAAATTGACAGATTGTGTCAGTCCCAGTGAGTCGCAGAAGTCCTTGGCTGAAGAGCCATGGCTGGTGAGAGAGGTGCCCACACCCAGCCAACTGGCATGGTGACAATTTAAATCACCACATATGAGGAAGAGAGAGTTGGGATGGGTGGATAGAATTTGGTCCATATTATCAGACAGCGAGATGTAGATGGAGTCATCACTGTTTGGTGGACGGTACAACACACATATGAACAAAAGGTGCGAGCGAAGGGGAAGCCGTAGCCAAAAGGTATTCCTGGGGGTGAGGTGGAGAGAGGGCAGTGCAGGGCGAGTGAGGAAGAGAGTTTTTTTTAGAAAGAGAGCAACCCCACCTCCAGGACGAGGCTCAGGTCTATCATACCGGAGGAGGGAGTAACCTGGGAGAGATACCAAGGCATCAGAGACATCATGAAGGAGGAAAGTTTCTGTTAAGCAGATCACGTCTGGTTTGTCAGAAGCAATCTGTATGTAGAGATCAGTCAAGCTTGAGCGAAGGCCCCGGATGTTTGAGGTCCATACCGTTAATGAAGAGGAAGGGGGAGCATCGGATACAGAACAGGGGGGGGGGGGGGGGGAGGTGTAGGGTAAGATGTGGAAGAGGAGGAAGTGGTAGGGAGAGCTGTTGAAGGTGTGTCAGAGATTTCGGAATAGCTTGGAGAAAGGGAGGAATGGGGCAGACAAAAGGTTTGATGGTGATTGGGTGAGGCACAGTGAGGTGTTATTTGAGGAGGGGAAGAGCGAGGAAGAAGGTTGGGGGAGATAAAGGTGAAAGTTGGAAGGGGGAAGAAGTGGGGAGGACGCTTTGAGGAGGAGGGGTGAGAGGGGAGTCTTGGAGGGGAGGAGTGAGGGAGAGTCTCGGAGGGGAGGGGTGTGGGGGGAGTTTAGGAGGTAAGGGGAAAGGGGGGAGATATGAAAGGGATGGGTGATGGGGAAGATTTGGAGGGGAGGGGCAAGGGGTAGATTTGGAGGGGAGGGGTGATGAGGAAGTTTTGGAGGGGAGGGGTGATGGGGAAATTTTGGAGGGAAGGGGTGATGGGGAAGATTTGGAGGGGTGGGGCAAGGCGAAAGATTTGAAAGGGATGGGTGATGGGGAAGATTTGGAGGGGAGGGGCAAGGGGGAATATTTGAAAGAGATGGGTGTTGGGGAAGATTTGGAGGGGAGGGGCAAGGGGGTAGATTTGGAAGGGAGGGGTGATGGGGAAGTTTTGGAGGGGAGGGGTGATGGGGAAGTTTTGGAGGGGAGGGGTGAGATTGGATTTTGAAAAGTGTACGATTAATGGGAAACGAACAATTATTGCAAAATGAGTTTCTTGAGACCTTCGAGTCAAAAATACGTTTGAGGACGCTGAAGGAGGGGTGGAGTGCAGTAGAGTTTTGGGAATGCAGAAAAGAGGAACTGTAAGAGATGGAATTTTTTTTTGGAATGAATAGATTTGGTGAGCAAGTCGAAAGCATCCTTTTATAGAAGAAGAAGAAGTAAAGGTGTTATAATATATGACAGAATACAGTTCTTCAGGGGAAAGTTTAAACATTTTTAACGACGTGATCACGTGATCACGAACAACGTGATTGAAGAACGAACGAACAAATAAGAACAACGAATAAACGAATAAGAGCAGAGAAGGGAAAAAAAATTTTGGTTTGTTTTTTTTTGAGTTGAGATTTTAAACAAGGAAGTATGGGGTGAAAGACTGGGACAAAAACAGAGAACGAAAGTTATTGCAGCACAATCGACGAACCGCTGAGAGAAAAACAAATCCTCAAGGTCGGACACGTTAGCCTACTCGGCCTCAGAATACGCGACACGAATTAACCGACGATTTTGTATACATGTATGAAAGATTATCAACGAGAATCTTACTAAAGACACACTATAGGTACACACACCGAATGATAGATACAGTTTCGACAAAAACACAATTTAGAAAAATTACTTAACTTCAAAAGGGTGAGCGCATGGACAGCTTTGAAAAAAGGAGTTCTGTGTAAGTGATGAGTTCCTAGGTTCGAGTCCTGGGTTGAGTCAGAATTTTTTCACACTAGCCCCACGCAGGAATTTACTTCCTGTTTCTTATATATGTATATGTATATATATATATATATATACAGTGGAACCTTGACTTACGAGTTTAATCCGTTCCGTGACCGAGCTCGTAAGTCAAATTGCTCGTATCTCAAATCAAATTTCCCCATTGAAATGCATTGAAATGCTATTAATCCGTTCCAGCCCGCCAAAAACCACACCAATTTTTTTTTTAATATACAGTATATATAAAAATATCTCGCGCTTTATATTTCACCTGTATGCAGCATACAAGTTGGCAGGATGGCCTGGACTGGAGGTACGCACACTTGACTCTAAAGTCTAAACTGTCCAGCCTGGGTTTGAATCCCGACCCAGCTATAACCTGTCATGGGTGAATCACAGGCAGGGTGATTCATCAATGTGTGTACCGCTAAACTGGGCGCCCCGTTTGCGTCCCATTAGTTGTTGGATGTTAAGGATCTCACCGTGTTTTCCACAAAGAGAAGGCGAGCTATCGCCGGCACTCTGAACAAGTTGACGGCAGAGATACTGTACTTGCACGGCATGATAACCACGTGTCGCACGATCTCTTGTCATGGTCCACAAGATTATCACAGAGAGGTGCAGCTTCCAGCGTTTCGAGATCTGATCCAGGCCTATCCAACGAGACCGGTCCCAGCGTTCTAGGCCCGGTGGTTGTCTCAGACGGACCCGACAACGGCAGTGTTCGTTTTAACTCGATTCGATTCGAGCGCCGACGTGCCGGCGAACAAAACCGGTCATATCTTTTGAACGCGTGGCTCGATTTTTACAAAATAAACTTTTTCTTGAAGGTCTGAACCGTGCGCTCAAAACGATACCGAGTTTGACCCTGAGAGAGCCGTTTTGCGCCGGCAAAGGCGCCTTGTGTGACGTGAGGACCACGTCGTGCTGCATAGATTATCATAAATTATCATATCATTATCGGCGGCGTTATATATCATTAGCGCTATACGACAGAGATACTGTACGTGCACGTCAAGATAACCACGTGACCGGAGCCCACCTGGCGGCGTAAACTCAAAATAACCGAAATGCGAAATCTAAAATGCAGCGCTATACTACGACAGAGATACTGTACGTGCACGGCAAGATAACCACGTGACCGGGTGGCGAAAGCTCGTAACTCGGATCTCGGCTCGCATCTCAAAGCAATAAACTGCCAGAGTGACGGCTCGTATCTCGAAAAACTCGTAAGTTGGGGCACTCGTAAGTCAAGGTTCCACTGTATATATATATATATATATATACACAAAGAATTAAGTTAAGCACCCCCCCCCGTTTTTTTACAACCTCGCACATTACAAGTTTGTTGTCGTCAAAACAGTGTAATATACCCATGATATTGCTATATTTTCTGGAGAAGTGATATTATGGTCACATAAAAACATAACAATCATGCCGTTTTCAATATTTTATTCTGAATAATTTAAGGTGAAATTTTTTGGGAATTTTAGGCATATTTTCACCTCAATTTAAGTATGGAGCTATAGGTCCATCACGGACAGTGTGGATGACGTTTATGTTTTCTAACGTACAGTCATTGTTCTGAGAAGACCTCTAGCGATCTTTGCGTCAATAACGTGTGTAGGACCCACGTGATCAGATCACTGACTCAGCCCTACGTCTCATAGACCCTGTCAGCCGTCGTATGCGTTGCTGTGGCAGGTTGAACCCCCTCGAGCACGTTTGGGACATGTTGGGACGACAAATTGCGAAGATGGTCCCTCCAATAGCCAATCTGGATGAATTGGAACGTGCATTACATCGGGAATGGAACAACCTGCCACAGCAACGCATACGACGGCTTACAGGGTCTATGAGGCGTAGGGCTGAGTCAGTGATCCGATCACGTGGGTCCTACACACGTTATTGACGCAAAGATCGCTAGAGGTCTTCTCAGAACAATGACTGTACGTTAGAAAACATAAACGTCATCCACACTGTCCGTGATGGACCTATAGCTCCATACTTAAATTGAGGTGAAAATATGCCTAAAATTCCCAAAAAATTTCACCTTAAATTATTCAGAATAAAATATTGAAAACGGCATGATTGTTATGTTTTTATGTGACCATAATATCACTTCTCCAGAAAATATAGCAATATCAGTAGTGTAATAATGTTGCTTCTGGGACACCGCCGTTTAACATGGGAAATCCCTATCTAATGTCATTTACCCCCTTGTCTTTTTCAAAAATCATAAACACCTCTATTTCTCCCACCCTCATCTTTATGAACCTTTTGTCTGTAGTACCTATCCTTAATGTTGTTCATTAGACCACTCAAACACTACAAATATTTGTTTTCTCTTATAGACCTATCATCCTTCTTCTACATATCATCTGGCAGATTAATCTTTGACCCACTCAAACATTGACCCATTCACTTCCATATTAATTTTTCCCCTCCCTCATTGCCCCTAAACACCTATATTTCTCTCACCCTGTTCTTTACGAACCTTCTAACCTTTTGACATGTTATCCTTATTCATTAGACCACTTAAACACCTGTGATCCTTCTGACCTTATGGACCTTTTAACCTTTTACTCTTAATATCATCTGGTGAATATGGCCCACTCAAACAACGACCCTACAAATATTTGTTTATGCGTGGGAAATAATTTAATTCTCCTACAACTCTCTTCACCATCTAATATATTAACAAAAAATATGTTTGAGTTTGGTTCTTTATTAAGATATTTTAACTGAGCTAAGATAAAATGGTAAACCTCCCTCAATGTTCTTGCTTGAGCGCCTCCAGTGCCACATACCATTTTTAAATTAAAGTATATATTTTCCTGACAACCATCAAAGTTTTCCGTCCACTCAAAAATATTTCCATCTTTTTTACCCAATTCACCGGTATTTAAATTAATTCTCTTATTTGTTTTGTGAACTTTTTTACCAGTTGCCTTTTCAATTATACCTATTTGATATTTTTCACATTCATTATGTTTTCCATTTATATACCAAGGTTGATTACACCTCCACTCTTTAGTCTGGTTGATACTTGGTTCTATCATTTATATAATAGTAAAAAAGGCGGCGGTAGCCCGTTAAAATCCCCAACCCCCCCCCCTTTTTAACTTATCACTTATATATATCTTATCACTTATATATATCTTATCACTTATATATATATCTTATCACTTATATACTTATATAACCATAAGGGAGACTATCAATTCCATTTTCTAAAATAAACCTCTTATCATCAAAAGCCCCCAATGCTTTCTTATTTATCTCTTCTGAATATAATTGATGTTTATAACTTCTTATTCCATTAATCTTTCTAAACTCTTCTTTCTTTGTTGTTAAACAGTTATAATAATCCTTAAAGTTTATTGTTTCTTTAATAACATTTTTCTTTACACCTTTTAACTTCTTATCAGTCTTTTCAACGTTATTCACAATGTATTTATAAGCATAAGCCTTTGACCTCAATCCCACAAATTCACTCATAACATTTCCTCCTAATTCATCCTTGAACTTTCCAATCACCTTTTTATTTTTAGAAGAGAACAACTCACTCTCTGGACTGTAATTACTCGTGTCATAGATATTAATGTCTCTTTTCATGTCTGAATAAACATCGTTGGTATTAATTTTCAAAATAAAACTATCTGTATCCATATAAAGTAGATTAACATCATTTTGATATTTCTTCCTCAAGTTATTATAAAAGTAATCATACATTAATGACTTTGATAAATCAAGAATTGTTGTTCCAATATAAATAGGTTTGTTCATTTCAATACTCTCTTTAATCAAATGGATCGCACAAAAGTTCTCAGTAAAGACCTCAGCTCGAGTAAAACTCGGTCTATTAATTAATTTTGATGCTTGTTCCCAAGATGTTGATAGTCTGATATTTTGTCTTTTCCTCACATTCTCCATAGTCTTACCAAAGACCGCATTATTCATCAATTTATAAAAGTCTTTCTCAAAATCTGTTTTTGACTCTGTTCTTCTTTGTGTATTAAAATCAATGTACCCCTTTAACCAATGACTTTGATTGAACTTTAGAACCCTATGGATCTTCTCTACTCTTAGACCTTTTGATAAATATTGTCGCAAATTTCTTTGGTGTAGAACATAATTTTTCTTGTTATATAATGTAGTAAGTAATTTTTCTGTTGATTCACCTATATCAAACGATCGTTGATAATCACTCAACCATTCTTTCTTTGGACTTGCTTTCTCACAAGCAAATGGGAGATCTTTGTGTAGGTTATGGAGTTCCTCTGGATATTTTAAATCAATTTCAAAATAATAACCAACTTTTTCTTCATCCAATTCTTTTTGTGTAGAGATACATACATCTTGTAAAACGTTTTTGTAGTCTTTTTCCTTTACCCATCTAAGTTTTCCATAAGGAAGAGCCTGAGACATTGCCCAGCCATACAGGTTGTTCGCGTCATAGTACATCAAGTAAGAACTCTCTTTCGTTGGATCATAATTTGGAAGATATTTGTTATTTGCTTTTGCGTATCTACTCGAGCAGACTTGTGAAATTCCACCTCTTTTTGCCTTTTCAATCATCAAAAGCATATCAACATCGGTTATCAAATCCAAATCTTGTTTTGTCATTTTCAACATCGCACTCCAGGCCAATCCAGGTGCTGTGTAGTAGTGAGCAGGATCCAATCCATATCCAGTGCGACAAACAGATCTAAAGGCTTCAAATACATCGGCCAATAAAAGCACATCAGTTTTGAGATACAAATCGTGATACTCGCCAAGATTCTTGATGTTATATTTTTCCCAAACATTTTGTGCGTGTACATAATCTTTATCAGATATATGACTATTATTTAATTTGTTATAGAAATTTTCTTTTGAAGGAAGTTGTGTTTCATTGAATCTCTCAAATGAGTCCATATAGTCATAGGGGTAAATTCCCTTTTGTGTTAGAAAATCTTTATCTAAAAAATACTCTGAAAGACATGGAAACTCTTTTAGATTTTGAACCAAGTTAACCAATGGACTTGCCATGAATTTAAATGTATCAAGAAATCTGATATGAGTAATAGGAGATGTGTGAATTGTTTTTGTGAATGAAATGTATTTCTGATCCGTGTTTGGAATTGCTGAGATACTTCCAGAAGTCTTTGAGAGTTCCTTGATAAATAGATGTGTATCATAATGAGCGTTGTTATGAAGAAAGACAGGAATGAAAGAGGGGAGTTGATAATTAATATTACAACTTTGATGAGCCGGACCTCTATATTTACCAGTGAGATGACAATGGTCTCTAACCTTTAGACCTTTACCAATTTTCTCCTCACAAATATGACAGACATTGTTTTTTATAAATTCCCTTTTTTCTTTACTTGTTAAGGACATTGGTTTATTGGTTTCTCTCATTATCTTGGTTAATCGAACACAGTCTTTTTCTAGTCGTTTCACAAACTCCTCTGGGGTATTTGAGCCTCTATACATCTCTAACTTGTTATATTTATCACCAACGGATGATTTGATATAATAACAAAAACCACAAGGAGTATGTTTTTGATATTTATTTGTGTATGATTCTTTTGGATCTGGAGAAGCAGTATCAATTTTTTCTAAAATACTTTCAAAATCAGCATATATAACAAATGGATGTTTGATCTTTTTATTTTCATCTTTGAATGTGATCTTTGAGCCTTCTTTAGGCATATTGATTACCGTTGATTTATGTTCGCCACAATAATTTGAATGTTTATCTAATCTTTCTTGTGAATTGAAGAAGTTAAGACAACGCAAACAAATATATATTTTATTTGTTCTCTTACAGACTTGTGGTTTTATTAATTTAGCAATATCTTTGATGTATGTATAATGTGAATTTTCGTCTGAATTAAAATATAGAAGATTAATATGAGTTTGTTTACAATTGTCAGAAAGCTTTAAAACCTGAATGTTGTTTGTTTCTGTTAGACCATAAACATTAACTGATAAATTATTCATCTTTTCAAATTTAGGAATATCATTTAAAGTCATCGGAAACTTTAGATCTTTCGTATTTAATGTATTCTCATATTTTTTATAATGAGATACTCTTTCATCATGAAAATGTGGAGGATGTAAGTGTGCTAAAATAGACCAGAGAAAACATTTATTGTCTTTATTTTTGATATTGATAACTGCTTTTCTATTTTTGATAACACTGGGTAAATCAATGTAAGAAGAAGCTTTTAGAGGATCTGATTTAAGAATATGAATGTCTATGTAAATAATTTTTCCTATATTGAATCCACTTCCTACGATTGAATTATCCACATCTTGCTCTTGTTTAATAAGTTCATCATAGACTCCTGATGTTTTAAAATCTTGATATGAAGATATAAAGTGTGGCTCAGTTCTCATGTATGGTGCATCTATAACTCCTTCATCCTTTGTCATTTCTAATTTTACTCCCATATAAAATTTAAGTGGTTTCATTTCCTTTAGTGTTTTTTCAATCAACGTTTGAACAGCAGGTTTAACTATTTCTACAGCATCAACTATAGACTCTGGTTCAGGAGGTTTGAAGTTAAAGACTCTTATTTTAATATGTCCTTTGAATGCTCCATCAGAGTTTTTAGTTGTGATAAAATTTGATAAATGTAGATTTGTTTTAAGATGTATTTTGAAGCCTTTCTTGAGGATATTTTTATTACATGTAGAACAGTGTTTTGTTTCAGGTGGAAGAGGGGAAAGTTTGTTAAAAATGTTGTATGTATGTTTTGCGGTGAGAATATGTTGTTTATAATATTTTACTTCCTTCTCGCAAGTATCACAATAAACCATATTTATAGCGTGAGAAAACGTGGTGTTTTATATATATCACTGTGCTTAAAAGAAAACACTTTTGGGCTTTACAGCTCCGTTTTATATATATCGCTGTGTTTAAACTAAAACACTTTTTCACTCAGAATCATCTAAGTCATAACTATCACATGAATACTCAGAATCATACTCAGAGTCATCAATAAAGCTACTCTCATAACTATCATTTGAGCACAAACTATTAGTATCATAACTATCATCTGTGTTCAATGAAATACTATCATCACCATCGTCCAAGTTCAATGAAATACTATCATCACTATCGTCCGAGTTCAATGAAATAGTAAAATCTTCACTGCTGTATTGACTCATATTTAATTAGCAAGAAAAATATTCCCATCAATATCTATATACTTTCTTTCATTAACAGATTCAATCTCTACAATTTTTATATCAAAAGTTATCTTTAAATAATCTCTAACTATCATAGAACGAAATGACATTTCACCAGAAATATTAACATCATTCATTTTACTTAGATCTACACCCTTTGGATTATTAAAGAAAATACAAATGTCTCCTCTAGAATTATTAATGGTCTTATCATTCTTTTTCAAAGTATCGTGGTCAATCACTTTTTCAAGCTTTGAATAAATTGCCAGGAGTAGAGGAGAAACTTTTGTTAGATTTACTTTAATGGATGTCTTTCCAGGTATAGTTAGAGCTCTTCCTTTAAATGAAATAGAGGGGCTCATGTTATTTTCCATAACTGGTTTTACCCAAAAATTTCCATATTTATCTTTGTTCAATTTAACATCTTTGACATATTTTTCTATATCTTCCACCGAAGTAGAGATTGATTGAAATTTGTCTTTTGTGCTTTGAAACATTGTATTTATTAATGAATAAACTTGCGTTTAGTTTAAGTAAAAATTTACCACATAAATATGATAAGTTCTGTAGGATATTTAGAATTTCCAGACTCTCCATATGATAAATTAGAGAATTGTCCGGCTTGTGATAGAGTGGGGCTTAATGATGAGGATTCATATAAACAATGTTTATTCTGTGATTATATTCTAATTAATGATAATAAGAAATATAAAAAAACATATAACTCTTTTAAATTAGAACCAAAAATGAATTACTTTACAAGATTAATAAGAGAGATGAATGTTAAGCATTATGGTGATAATACACCATTTCTTACAAGGAAAGAGACTCTTTGTATTGAGGAAATGTATAAGGGTTTAATGATATTTATTATTCAAAATAATTTTAATGGAAATGTTAATACAAGATACTACATAAATAAAATAATGAATTATTTTGAAATTAAACCAGAACTCAGGATAAAATATAGAGTTTCTAAAATAGCTCAAAAAAAGTTGGATGACTTGTTTTCCAAATATATAAATGAATGATTTTTTACCCGTTTGGGAAAATAAGATAAAATTTAATAACCATAAAAACATTCCAAATTCATTGAGATGTCTAATAGTTGGTTCAAGCGGATGTGGGAAAACCTGTTTACTTTTAAAGATGCTCCTTGGTCCTAATTTTTTAGATTATGATAATTTAATAATTTTTACAAAGTCAAGTTTTCAACCCGAGTATCAACTACTCTCACAGGGTTTTAATGCAGGTCTTAAAAAGGAAGACATTATCGGTTTATTTAAACTTCAAAACAAACTGAATGATTATAATATTGAAGATATAATACAATTATTTTGTGATACACAGAAATCAAAATCGAAACCCATAACTTGTATTCTCAGTGATAATACGGATGATATACCTTCACCTCAAGATTTAGATAAATCAAAAAAGAACCTCGTCATCTTTGATGATTGTGTTAATGAGAGAAACCAAACAGTAATGGATAGCTACTATACAAGAGGGAGACATTCTTCTTGTAATTGTATATATCTTAGTCAATCATATTTTCAACTCCCTCGACGCTCAATAAGAAACAATGCCAATACTTTTATTTTATTTAAGTTAAATTCAATAGATGTAAATAATTTTTGGAGAGATAATTGCTCTACGTTATGTAGTAAAAAAGAATTTGAAAATTATATGAAACACACGATTGGAAAATATAAATATATTGTTGTGAAACAAGATGAGATACTAAATGATATTTTTCAATAAATAAATACAGAAAATGAATACCGAAGAAAGAGAAAGAAAGTTTAAGGAACATCAACAATTAGTTTCAAAAGTTGTTAAACAACAGGAAGAGATAAAGAAGAAACGGAGACAGAAACTAACTGGTGAAGAAGCCTTTGAAAGAAAACAAGAGAAATTCTTTAAACCACTTTTGAAAACTCAACACTCACCTACAGTTCCCACGGTAGAATTTACTCCGAAAAAACTTCAAATGCTCAAAGATTTTAGTCAGATAACAAAACAAGAACTTGGTGAATTAGAATATGATGACGAGGGATTATTTCGGAAACTTGAGGAGGTAAATCAACCCCCTAATTATGTTGTGGAAGCTCTTCAAAACAATGAATATTCGGCGGGTTCAAAAACCAGAGCAGGTCTCATTCCAACAGAAGAACCAGCAGTGTTTCATCTTGTGGAAGAAAAGGTATTGATATTTAATGATGAATTGATGTTCTTGAGTTCTACTCAACCAAATGTTAAATTAACTCCAAGATTAATGTTTCTTCTAACAAACCCCGGATTCAGCGGTTCAAAATATTTTGAGGAACCACTTGATATGGAAAGAGAGGAAGATAGGGTATATATTGAGTTGCTAAATGCACTTGATTATGGAGTTTCTGTTGCTGGTAAAAGTAAGAAGAATGAGAAGGAGAAACATATTATTGATGCTTTAAGTAAGCTTGGTTCGGGTGTTAGTTTTCTTCCAAATGACCCATCACAATTAGTTAATAGGCTATTATTGTTGTTAGGTAGTAAGAAGGCTGGAAACAACAATTGTTTTAATGAATCCTCAGCCATTTTAGATCAGTTGATGAACATGAAAATAATTAATAAATGTCAATACAAAGATATTTTATTAGATATTAAATAAGATGAGAAGCACAATTCTTAGTTTTAATTTCACAACGAGCGATTACACAGCTTCATTCCCTTACCCACTACAACTTGACCCCCTTACCTCATATGAGGCATCTTTGTTGTCAATGGAAACTTACAATACCCTTTTTAATATCACAGAGAAAAACAACAAGTTTAGTTATAATCCAGGAAGTGGATATAAAACTATAACCGTTTCACCTGGAGCTTACGAGATTTCTCAAATATCTTCAGAAGTCTCTCGCCTTATGAAAGAAAAAGGTGATGAACCAAAAAATATTGTAATAGATATTCAAACACACACTTCAAAATCAACTATTAAACTTAAAAATAATTATAAAGTTGATTTCACGATTGAAAATTCGTTTAGAGAGCTATTGGGTTTCTCTTCAAAAAAGATTGAAACTAACGGGACGTTTTACAGTGATAATGTTATCCAAATATCCTCCGGTATAAATTCAGTATTAATTCATTGTGATTTGATTGATGGTGCTTATAACGATGGAATAAGAACAAATACAATATTTTCATTCAGTGCATACTCAACCCCGATTGGTTATAAATTTAATATGGAACCAAAAAATCTTGTCTATTTACCTGTGTCAGGAAAAACCATATACAGAGTAAGTTTTAGGATAACCGACCAAGATAATCGTATGATATCCTTTAATGATGAAATTATATCCATCAGAATTCACCTACGTGAAGTTTTTCAATAAATAAATAATGGTTATTGTGAGAAAACACGAGTTGGGAAAATATAAAATAATTACAGGGGAGGGCATGTTCCTTTCACCAGACTATACAAGGTATGTGGGTAGAGGATACTATAAACCTAAGAGACAACGAGGTGTAGGTCATCAATTTCGAAATAAAGGAGATGGGATAATTGATACTCTAATGGGTATTGGTTCAACCATCCTTAAACATAAAGACCTAATTGATTCAACTGCTTCTGCCGTGGGCTCCGTTGCGGGTGCTATAAAGAGTATAAAAGATGCTCAAAAGGAGTCTCATAAATTACAAGCAATCAAAGAAATAAAAAAAGGTAAAACTCAACTATCTTCACAAGAACGACAAAAAATCATTAAAATACTTGGGTCAGGGTTTCAACAATTTTAATGCTATATAAATACAAGTATGGAAGCGATTGATAGTATCTATGATTTGGATGATACGATTATCATTTCAAACTCCACTAAAAAGGAAGACTATTTTAAGGTAAATGCTATAACAGGAACAGACTGGAATTCAAACGGAACAAAAAGTTTTGAAATAAATAATCAACAAACTTACTTGAATCTAGCTGATAGTTTCTTGCTGTGTAAATTTAAATTCACTAAGGCTGCGAATAATACTAATGCTACACTCGTAAATGATTTCTTCTGGAAAATGTTTGACAGTGTCCGCCTGTATATTGGAACACAAGAGGTTGAAGCGGTTGATTATGTCTCTGCTACATCTGAAATGATGAAATTTACACTATATTCGTTTAGTGATAGAATGGGTAAGGGAGCTGTTGAAGGTTTTATTCCTGATATGTCAACGGGTACAAACGCAGACCCTGGTTATAGTCAAAGGAAGTCAATGTATAATGATGACGCAAAAGCTGAGAATAGTTTTACCGTAGCAGTACCTCTGAAAGGTATATTTGGATTTTGTGATTATGATAAAGTTTTGTATGGGCTTAAAATTAGATTTCAACTACAAAGGAATGATAATGTAAATAGATTGCTTTTTGGGGTTGAAAATGCTTTTGGAGAAAATAATAAATTTGTTATTAATGATTTGTGTTGGTATATCAGTGAATATACTCCTAATCTTAAAACGGAAGAGATGTTAAATAGAAGACTTAACTCAAAGAAACCGCTAAATGTATCATACCTTAAAAGAAGATGTCAACACGTTAAACTGGAACACACTACCTACACTTGGAATTTGGGTGTTCTTCAAGGAAAGCCACGATACCTCTGGCTCATTTTTAAAAAACCAGATGGAGAGGACGGTACTAATAAGAATAATGCGCTGAGTGATAATGCTAAGGTGAAACAACTTCGGGTTTCTCTTGATGGCACATTTTATCCGCGAGATAGATTGGAAATTGATTGGGAAAAAAATGATTATGCGGAAGCCTACAAGTCCTACCAAAAGGTGTGTGAAAGTAATGGTAATAATGATCCTATTTTGGATATGGTTGCGTTTCAAAAACTTTATACAATCTACACAATTGACCTGAGTTCTCAAAAGGAAACTATAAAGTCTAATCGAGTGGATACTTCTCTATACATTGAAAGAGGGGAGAGTGAAGAGGTTAATGCATATTGTTTGCTTTTGGAGGAAACAGAATTACAGATTAATACAGATAATGGTGTTATGATTAATATCACATAGGTTTTTTCTCATAAATAAATGGTTGGGGTATATGTTAATCAAATCAATCTTAATAAATTAACATCTTGTATTCAAAATCAAAAGCCTTGTATTATTAATGTTAATACAATTCAAAGAAAAGGAGCTGTAAGAATTGATGTTTTACTCACACACACACAAGTAAAAACACTAAATGATGTTGGATCACTTAAAATTAAAATGACGAAACCTATGTTAAAGAAATATTCAATAGACGAGTCAAGAGGAGGATTTCTCCCGTTTCTAATTCCTTTATTTGCTGGTTTAAGTGCGGCGGGAGCATTGACTGGTGGTATTTCAGCAGCGGTAAAAACTGCTAACGAAAGGAAGGCACAACTAAAAGCTCAAAAAGAATTGGAAAGACATAACAAGGAGTTGGAGAAACAAATTAGTGGAAGTGGTGTAATTGTAGATTTTGCTCAAAAACTTGAAAGTCTACCTGATAAAGCTAGATTGTTGGTTGGAGATATGCTTTCCTCTATCGCTCAAGCGGGTGTTAAACTAACTAAACGGGGTAATGGATTGTATCTTTCTCATAAATAAATGGATAAATGGTTTAAACAATTTGGAAAGAATACAACGTCAAATATAGAACTAGCTAAGTATTGTAAAACACTAAAAATTGATAATGTGGTTATTTGTATGAGAGATGAATTAATACATATAAATAAGAATACAAAGAATATTATTATGAATTTAGACACACAGAATGGTTCTCATTGGGTTTGTATTCATAATAGTCAGGATAAATATTATTTTGATAGTTATGGTATGCCACCACCTGTTGAAGTAATACAATTCTTACAGAATGGTGTTTATCAAACATTTCAAGTTCAAGAAATTAATTCTAAATGTTGTGGTCAATTATGTTTATATGTATTATTTCAACTCAACAATAATGAAAATTTTTATGATATCATTTTTAATCTAATATAAATGACTTATGTTGGAAAAGATGGTTCTATCTTTGGAAAATCCTCTCAGGATATTGATTTATCAAATTATTATACAAAGGCACAGGCTGAACGACAAAAATATAGTGTAAGTAAAAATATTAATATGAAGAATACTTATAAATTAATCAATTATCCAAACCCTACAGATGCGAATGACTTAATTAGATTAAGTGATTTATCACAATATATATTTTTAAAGAAAACAGCACGTTTTGTGAAAGAAGTAAAATTTACAACCACAACACCTGGTTATACTGACCATACACCTTTCCTCATTGAATTTAACTACCTGCTTACAATTGAATTTTATAAAGATGGACATTTAGTTAATATGCGAATTAATAAATGGGGGTATGATATGCCTGATTTAGGGTATAATTGGTCTTTTTCAATAAACATAGAAGACCTACATGATTTAAATCAGTCTCGTAAAGAAGAATATTATCCACTTGGTGAGGATAAGGATTTATGTGGAAGTACAATTAGTAAACAACAAATACGTGATTTTAAGAAAAGAAAAATATATGATAGTATAGCGATGGTTCGCATGACAAAGAAGGAAGGTAATGAGATAAGGATAGAAAGCCGAGGAATACAAACCAATTTGGTAGTGGGAAGATGGGGTGGTATTACCTGTCATAATATTAATCTCACATATATTTCTGATACATAAATGGCAGGAAGAAGACTACAAGAGAATTATAATTTTTGTATTCAAGGATACCTACAAGAAAAGGGTGCTCGGTATTACATACCTTATGATTTGGAGCATATACATGGGAATTTTGTCATTAAAAACTGGCCTTATACTGATATTGTTAAACCCACAAATAGAGACTTGTTTAAAATATTAAATAAAAATGAACTTCTCAAAGTTATGAAATATAAAACTCTTTTAGAAATCGTCAACAAATCTTATTGGTATCCTATTATGAGAAAAATAATTATAGATACAAGAATATCTCAAAATCCAGATGAGTATATGTATAATATTCTTTGGGGTTCAAACTCAAGGGTAGCAAGGGATGAGGAAGGAGTTGAAGAAGAGAAGGAGGAAAGAGAGAAAAAGGAGAAGGAGGAGAGGGAGAAAAAGGAGGAGAAGGAGGAGAGGGAGAAAAAGGAGAAGGAGGAAAGGGAGAAAAGGGAGAAGGAGGAAAGGGAGAAAAGGGAGAAAAAGGAGAAGGAGGAGAGGGAGAAAATGGAGGAGGAGGAGAGGGAGCAAAGAGAGAGGGAAATCATTGAGATTCATAAAAGATTGAGTGTATTAAAGCAAATAAATCAATCTCAACGCACCGAAGAGGAAATTAAAGAATTAACAACTCTTATGAAGATAATAGTTTCAAAAATAAGAACGTCAATGTCTTCAATTTCAGGGAGGAGATTTAAACGAGAAAGTGGTGAAGAAGAAGAAGAAGAAGAAGGAAAAGATTATGTGATTGATGATGTTGGTGTCATTGACTTTAGTTAGTTTTTATTTGTAAATAAATGGAGGAGAGAGTGAAGGCATTCCTTAGGATTCTTTATGTTTTAAAAATAAAGATTGAAATGTATATGTTGAAAACCAAAAAGGTTTTGATACTCTGTCGGAATTTTTCTGATAAATAAATATGAGTTATTGTCTCAAATGTAAAAAGAAAACTAAATCTAAAAATATCTCTTATGTTAAAGCTAAAAATAATAGAGTTTATCAAAAAGGAATATGTCAAGTATGTGGCTCTAAAAAGTGCCAATTCATCTCTCCTAAAAGAGGAGGAGACATACAAAAGTTTCTGTCAGGAAGTAAATTTACAACAACTGGAATTCCAGGGGAATTACACCTTCCAGGGTATTCTTTCTGTGGTCCAGGAACAAACTTGGATAAAAGATTAGATGAGGCTGACAATCCTAAACCTTGGTCTAAACCTACAAATAGGGTTGACGAAGTGTGTATGAAGCATGATATTGCTTATGGGAAAACCACTACGTTGACTGAAAAACATAAAGCCGACAGCGAAATGTTGTATAATTTGTCTTTGATACAAAATCCAACGTTGAGAGAGAAAGTTGATAGGTTTATTGTGAGAAATTTGATAAATGCTAAATTGAAACTTGGTCTTGGTTATTCCTCAAAAAACTATTAGGCTCTAATGATGTCATCAAGCCTGAGGAGCTTTTGGCTGAAGAATTACACAAACCTATAATCACAAAGTTTAAAAGAAGGAAGGTTTATTCTAAATACACCGACCACATATGGTCCGCTGATTTAATTGAATTGAATAATGACAGGGGATACAGGTATGCTTTAACCGTTATTGATTTGAGGAGTAGATTTGCCTGGGTTGTCCCTTTAAAAAATAAAAGGGGTGATACTTTAATGTTAGCCTTTAAGCTAATATTTGATCGGGATAAAAGGAAACCAAAGAAGTTATGGACTGATGAGGGAACAGAGTTCTATAACAAAATATTCATGAAATTTCTTAAGGGGAAGGGTATTAAATTATACAGCACCTTTAATGAAGGAAAGGCAGTTGTTATTGAGCGTTTTAATCGTACTTTGAAAGAGAAATTATATAAAAAATTCACAGAACTCGGTTCTCAAAAATGGGTGTATTTAATTCAGGATATTGTAGATGATTACAACAATACAGTTCATTCATCAACAAAATCAAAACCATCAGAAACATTTACAAAATTAGAATATGAAAAGGAGATTAATTTGAGAAAGCCCAAGTTCAAAGTTGGTGATATGGTAAGGATATACAAATGGAAAAGCCATTTTGAGAAAGGTTATACACAAAAATGGACTCGTGAATTATTTAAAATCATTGATGTAATGGATACAGTCCCTTGGACCTACAAATTATATGATTTAAATGGAGAGGAAATCTTGGGTTCATTTTACTCGCAAGAATTACAAAAAACAAAGCTAATAATTCATTAAACAACATTTCTATTCACCCCACCCAGATTAGCTAATTTAATTAGTGGTAATAAAAAAAAATTTAAATAAATTAAAATCATAAGCCACACCCACACAGACCACGCCCACACAGACCCCGCCCACACAGACCCCGCCCACACAGACCCCGCCCACACAGACCCCGCCCACACAGACCACACCCATCATCCCCCACCCCCAGTGCGTCCCCCACCCTTGATCCCCCCTCATCCCACCCCCACCTTCCCCACACACACAAGGGGAGGGGAGGGGTGGGATGGGGGAAATCAAGGGTGGGGGAACGCACCCCCTTCCTTCTAACCTTTATTCTTTTCTTGTAATTAATAATTAAATAATTCTGGACAAAGCATATATATATAAATAATATTTTAAACAAAAGCTTCATATTACAAAAACATTTTCCTTGAGGTATTATACATTCAACTTCTTCCCAGCACAAATCATCAATCTCTTCCCAACATAAGACAAAGGTAGTTTCAACAGCAGCAGATATCTTCAGGTTTGGAATCTCTTTCTGTCAAAGGCAAGAGGACAAGAGGGGAGAGAAAATATTACACACACACACACACACACATACACACATACACACATACACACACACACACACATACACACACACACACACACACAAGGATATGAGGATATTGGGATACATACCTCTAAAAAATCGAGCTTTGTGTTCAAGTGGTCGAGTTGAAAATTTAGGGTACCACATGTTGACGGGAAATAACCACTCTTTGGAAAATCAAAATCGTCCCACTCCAAGCTTTGGTCTTCAAGGCTGCAAACAAAATAAGGAGAAATTACTATGTTGAAGTAAGCTTGACAAAACATCACACACACGCACACACACATACACACACATACACACACATACACATTCACACATACACATACACACACACATTCACAGATACATACACACACACACATACACACACGAACGCACACACAAACACATACACACATTCACAGATACATACACACACACACATACACACACACACACACACACACACACACACACATTCATAGATACATACACACAAGAACACACACATACACATACACACACACATTCACAGATACATACACACACACATACACACACGAACACACACAAACACATACACACACGAACACACACACACACACACACACTAAGGCAGCGTCGTTTAACACAAATGTATTAATATTTAGTATCTTACCTTGCATATGAATCTTCCAAGAATGGTGAAACAGGCAGGTTGTTCAAGTTCATTTCGTTTTGCAACTCTTGAGATTCTGCAGTATTTTCATTCCAACCAGTTTGAAGTTCTGCCAGGATATTCGCATTGCTGTAAAGATAAAGGAATATTAAGTCATTTGTTGTATAATTAATCCCATACAAAGCTTTAAACACTTTAATTTTAAATGAAACTTACCTTGGTGAGTATTCTTCTTCTTTATCAGAGTAAAGGATGGAGTAGTAAGACATGTCGATCCCCAATGATCAAAATTGAATTGAACACGTTCTTTTATAATGAACAAAATGTATTTTCTTGAAATGACGACATGCAGTCATTTCGGGGAAGCCCTGAGCGTGTGTGAATAACAGGAAATAAGACAATGAAATCTTTCTGGGAAGTTATCCAAGTCATTGAAACAACGTCATTTCTCAAAAGCGAAGAATTAATAAAAAAAGGTTTGAGTATGGTGATGGAAGTTGGAGGAGAATTAAATTATTTCCCACGCATAAACAAATATTTGTAGGGTCGTTGTTTGAGTGGGCCATATTCACCAGATGATATTAAGAGTAAAAGGTTAAAAGGTCCATAAGGTCAGAAGGATCACAGGTGTTTAAGTGGTCTAATGAATAAGGATAACATGTCAAAAGGTTAGAAGGTTCGTAAAGAACAGGGTGAGAGAAATATAGGTGTTTAGGGGCAATGAGGGAGGGGAAAAATTAATATGGAAGTGAATGGGTCAATGTTTGAGTGGGTCAAAGATTAATCTGCCAGATGATATGTAGAAGAAGGATGATAGGTCTATAAGAGAAAACAAATATTTGTAGTGTTTGAGTGGTCTAATGAACAACATTAAGGATAGGTACTACAGACAAAAGGTTCATAAAGATGAGGGTGGGAGAAATAGAGGTGTTTATGATTTTTGAAAAAGACAAGGGGGTAAATGACATTAGATAGGGATTTCCCATGTTAAACGGCGGTGTCCCAGAAGCAACATTATTACACTACTAATATCATGGGTATATTACACTGTTTTGACGACAACAAACTTGTAATGTGCAAGGTTGTAAAAAAACGGGGGGGGTGCTTAACTTAATTCTTTGTGTATATATATATATATATATATATATATATATATATATATTCATTTATATATTTGCCGGGAGGGGGATGGAGGTGGGTAATGCTAAATGCCAAATCCCCACCTTAGTCTAAAAATCCCACATGTACATCAATAAATACAAAAATTACAATTCATTTCTTAATGCTAATGTGTCACTCCAATTGGCAACTGACTTATCCGCTAATACAGGTAACTTATACATCACTAAATCTGGTGCAATTGAAATAGCATGTGGTTAGGAAGGCGAATGACTCTACCAAGAGGGCCTCTTCTACTTCCTCTACAGAGTCCATGAAGTCTATCGAGTCATTGGACCCTCCTGACTGGTATCAGACCCCCTTCCCCAACGCTGTCTATCAGGGTTCAGGGCTCTGGATTCCAATGATATGTACAACAATTCCAAAGAGGAAACCAAAGGCCAAAACTAAAGAGAATAACACAAAAAAAACAATTATAAAATCGACCTATAGAGTTAATGGGTGTTGAAAACAAACTCAACATAGAAATTATAGCAAAGAAAAAAAATTACGACAAGGCAAACAGGAGAAAACAGGGCCAGATGTTTGAAAACAAACCAAAAGAGTCTGGGGGGAACCAGGTAAACGGAAGCAGAATGTGTCATCCACTCCTGAAAATTATGAATTAGAATGATTCTGGAAATAAATTTATGAAGATCGAAAAGAACAACATGGAGGCGGAATGGATCCGAAACTTGGAAGAGAAGTAGCAACATCGAGGAAATGCCCCAGAAATATTTGATAAAGAAAAATATCGACAACATTTATATATACAGTAGCTATAATGTCAGTTTGTGTGCTCAGGCGAACTCAGGCACCTGGTTTCTTGTTCTCCAATGTTTAATACAACACAAATCTTAACAATAAAAAAAGGTCTGTGCAATAACAATGAAATTCTCCAGCACGTAAACACATTTCTAAAAAAAGTAAAGAAACAATTAATAAAAACATTTTCGTAATCCAAAAGGATGTAGGGGTGTTCCTCCAAAAAGTATGTCAACAAGGTAAGGATGGTCACAAGAAATGATCATGTGAATAATGGTTGTTACACAAAGACAGATGCAGGGATGGTTTGACATGGTCATTTATTGTTACTATCCTTTCCTTGTTGTACACCGCTCCTTTCCTATGCCATCTCCAGGCATTGCAAATCGTCATTGCCGGGCACCAAAGGGGGCTCGGCAGTGACGCACGCTGAAAGAGAGTACTCAGTTTTCACTCTGGTTTCTTGTTTTTCTTGTTTTCTTGCTTTCTTGTTTTCTTGCTTTCTTGTTTGTTTGGCCGGGCGATATCTCAGCCATCCTTTGAGCTAGGAAGCTGAAATTTCGGCACAGTAGTGAGCAAGTCCTTTGTCAAAAACTATATTTTTTGGTTTTTGATTAATCAATTAATTGAGGAGTTATTTAATTATTAGCGATTAATTAAGTACTTATTTAATTAATTAAATTTCCTTTCTCTTCGTACCATTAACTCAGGCACCTTTTGAGTTAGGAAGCTGATATTTGGACATGCCAATGACCAGGTGATTGTGCTGCAAAGGATATTTTTGATTTATTAATTAATCAATTAATTATTTAATTATTCGACTAATGACAAAAAACTTTTTTTTTTTTAACTTACAGATTCTGATGAAATAAAATTTTAAAAAACCACCTTTAGAGGCCATTTTTCCCCGCAAGCGGGGGTTGGCCTTTTTAGGGAACTGTGGTTGTTGTTGTTTTTCGGTCCCCTTTTTGAAGCAATGTTTTACGGCCGGATGCCCTTCCTGACGCCAACCCTTTTTGCCGCCTTTAACGACAAGCAGGGAATTACCAGTGAACTGGTACTCAATTTGCCGACCTCGGAAGGATGACAGGCTGAGTCAACCCCCCTGGCATTAATTCAGCGATTGACCAGGATTCGAACCCAGGATCCTAGGTATCCTAAGCCAGCACCCTAGCTGCTAGCCCAACACCAGGGATTCTGATGAAATAGTGGTAGTTTATTTGTTCTCTGACCAAATTGATTAATAATTTTATTTTTTTATGATTATTATTTATTTATTTTCATTATTAATCATTTATTTCTTTTCTTTCTCATTTGGCCAATATCTCAGGCACCTTTTGAGCTGGGAAGCTAATATTTGGACATGAGTGACCAAGTGATGTGGCTATCAAGGATATATTTTGATTTATTGATTAATCATTTCATCTATTAATTATTTATTGATTAATCGATTAATTATTTATTGAGTAATCAATTAATTATTTAATTTTTTATAAATGACTTATTTAATTAAATTTCTAAAAGATACATCTTCGGATGAAGCACTAGTGGTTTAGTTATGCGATTAGCCAATTGATTATGAAAATATTTTGTGATAATCTTTTATTGATTTTAATTATACAATTAATCAATCAATTAGTGTACACCTCTCCCTCCCAATGCAGCCTCAATGAGCTGCACTGCGGTATTGCCAGGCGCCCCGGCAATGCCGCGCTGCAGCATATTTAATTATTTGGCATGGGGCGGTGTACTTTGAATGTATCTGTACTTGTTTACATACTTTTTGGAGTAAAATCCCAACATCTTTTTGCTTTTTCGCCTCGCTAGAGGAGAGGGAATTGCATTTAAGTCTGTTTGTCTATTTGTTATTTGCCAAATCGAAGATTTTTGGTGCAAAAATCGAAGATTTTTCAAGTATATTGGTCAGTTGCGTTTCTTATTCTGTCTGTACGTTTGTTTGTCTGTTTGTTTGTCACCGGTCTACAGGTCACAATTACAAACCGATCGTCATGAAACGTCATCAATTTGTAAAGGTAGTCACAATTGAGAAGCCTATTGATTTTGAGGTCAAAAGTCAAAGGTCATCTGGAGGTCAAATTTCTAAAATCGCCATTTTCATCTGAAAAATCATCAATTTTCATCTTATTAACTTGAGGATTAAGCAGCAGTTACATAGCGCATCACTGAATTGGGAAACCAACAATTTTTGAGGTTAAAAGGTCAAAGGTAAACTCTAGGCCAAACTTTTAAAATCATCAATTTGCATCTGAAAAATCATCAATTTTCTTCCTATTGACTTGAAGATTAAGCAGCAGTTACATAGTGCATCACTGAATTGGGAAACCAACAATTTTTGAGGTCAAAAGGTCAAAGGTCAACTCGAGGCCAAACTTCTAAAATCATCAATTTGCATCTAAAAAGCGTCACTTTTAATCCTATTGACCCGAGCTTTGATCAAAATCGTCAATTTTTATCTTGATGAAATGGATAATTTGATGGATCAATGGCAACCTTTTCAGGGGGAGGGGGTGTGAGGGGGGAGGGGGGTAGTGGATTTTGCAATTATCGTGCTTTGCATGACGTCTTCTTGTTTGTTTGCTTGTTTGTCTGTCTGTTTGTCCAAACAGAATAAATATGATTTTCTCTCCAACCCTTAGTCTAATTGACAGGTAATTTTCACCATAGGTACACCTCCACCTGTATAATTTTTAAAATGATATCATAGGTCACGTGGTATGGGCGCCATCTTGGAAAAACTGAAAACATTTGCACCACCATATCTCCGAAAGTGCTGCATAGAAAAAATTGAGATGTGGCTCCTTGCAAAGAACTCTCCATGGGGAATAACATTGTTGATGTCATAGGTTCCACCATTATGACGTCATAATTCGACAAGTACAAAACTTCATCCGATCAAGATGAAATTTCTTGAGCGTCATCTATGGATAAATTGGTGGCGAAAAAATATAATGATGACGTCATTCGTCACGTGGTTCGGCCGCCATATTTGTTTTAACACAAAAGCTTTAAATCCGCTACAAACACATCCTGGCGAGGGTCTGCAATCTCTGATTGCTCTTTCTTGTTTCAGAATGTTTTTTTGTTTTTTTCTTATTTATAGTATCAGTAAAAAGCCTGGTGTTGGCTTAACGGTTAGGGTGTCGGCTTGGGATCCTAGGATCCTGGGTTTGAATTCCAGTCGATCGCTGAATTAACACCAGGGGGGTTCACTCAGCCTGTCATCCTTCTGAGGTCGGCAAATTGAGTACCAGTTCCCTGGTAATTCCCTGTGTGTTGCAAGAGGCAACTAACAGGGTTGGCGGCAGGAAAGGCATCCGGCCATAAAAGATTGCTTCAAAAACGGGACCACTGGCCCAAAAAAGGTCAACCCCTGCTCTGCGGGGAAAAATTGCCTCTAAAGGTGGTATATATAGTATCAGTCAATACTTTGTGTGTCCTTCCTTTTTACCTTGCTCATGCAGGAGTATTGTGCCAAATCTATTGTAGTACATTTCACTGTTTTATAAGATTAATTGATTGCCTCGGGTTCTTTTGTGTTTCCAGGTAATCATATTTGGCCTCAATGAGATTCATTTCTGGACTCTGGGTTGGCCGTTCTAACACAATGAGCACACCAGTTGGAACCCTGTTGTCCAAATACTATTTTACTGTCTTGGAAGTGTGTTTTGGATCATTATGTTGTTGAAAAAAAATCATTATCTTCCGACAATTGCACCTCGTGTGTATACCCACACTAAGGATGAGAGTATCTGAAGAAGTGGATATTGCTCTTCACAAATTATTCCAACTAGCAACGGTACCTGCCCAATGGGCGGGAGGCCCAAATGGGAGGATATGGGAGGCCCAGATATGGGAGGCCCAACTTCAATTGGGAGGCCCAAATGAAAAGGCAAAATATAAGAAATTTAAGGTTTTATTATTTTAAACGATTTATATAAACATCCGTTAAATCATACCACATGCAAATCATCAAAATCTAAACAGTATTTGTAGAATTTCAATAAAAGCCACATCACTGTTCATATCGGTAAATATTATTCCATCGTGTTTGGAAAAACTGGAAAATTGGTAAATTGGAAAAATTGGAAAAACAATATAGCCTATTTTACTCCAGGGGGTCCCAGGATTACCCACCCAAAATTTCGTTGCGATCGGTTCAGCCGTTTTTGCGGTACCTGGGAACAGACAGACAGACATTTGGTGAATTCTAGTAAGATGGAAAACAAGAACAGCGCTCTGTAAAGAGCACATACCTCCTCCAGGCTGAGCAGTTTACATTTTCTATCCCACTGATAGGTAGGATCTTGATTCGGACCTGAACCAACATCTATTTGGCTTGTTATTGCCACCTACCCAACTCATCCACCAAGTTTTGTCATTATTCGTCCACAACTTTTTGAAATATCATGCTGCATATTGTTTTTGGTCCGAGCACTCAATGGCAAAGAGTCGCTTTAAGAAAAAATAAACAAGACCGATAGTCTAACAACGGCATAGCCGGGCTTGTTTGATACATTAATTGAAGAGAATAGTATGACCTGGGTGAGGATACCGGTTAGCAGTTAGCAAATAACGTAAGTATTTAAAAAAATTTTGACTTCAGGCATGGACAGACGGTTCGTGAATGACTCGGGTAAAAAAACGGTGAATGGCAAACGATGAACCAATAAATTCCACATTCCTGTGCCATCTTCAGTCGAACGTCAGACATTGACAGCACGTTCTCTATATTTTAATTCCAAACAGCATCATTCCAATCACAAATTGATACTCTCGTGTTGATATATCAAAATATAATGTTAAATCACGATTGTATTGAGATATCATCAAACAGTCAACCATTATCATCTGTTCACTTCTGGATTCGAGAGTAAGGTCCATGTCGATCGCATTTCAAAATAATTTTATTGAAGAATTTCTGAAACCTCTTACCTACCTTACAACACCTGCTGGGACCCCAGAACGTTCCACAGAAGGTTATGATATTTGCTTTTAGTAAAATATACAACTGTAATGGTTACTAAAAGGTCAGGATGATCACAAGATCCTGTCATGTAACGCCCTGTCATGTGACCAGATCCTGATTGGTCTGAGCTCTGATTGGTGTACGTTTGTAGGGACATATGGACAGCCAAATGCTGTTCGAGACAGCATTGCCGTATGGGCTACGCCAGTAAAAAAAAACTCGTATCTGGATCCGGGTACGAATCTTCACCAAAATCGAATTGATTCATTCTTGTCATACGCTGAACCTATCCACCAAGTTTCGTTCAAATGCGTCCACAAATTTTTTGCCTTGGGTACCTCTGTTTTTTCTGATCTGATTTTTTTCTGATATTGTGATCACAAACAAACAAACAAACAGACAGACAGACAGACAGACATGTCCGTCATCCTCCTTTGGTAATAGACCCTCATGACTACAGCCCACTCATAACTACAGCCTGGTGTTGGCTTAACGGTTAGAGCAGCTGGCTTCAGATCATAGAGGTCCTGAGTTCAAGTCCCATTGGGTAATTGAATTAATATCAGTTGGGGTTGAACTCAGCCAATCATACTTCTGAGCTTGGACACAGGAGTACCAATGTACCGATAAATAGAGAGGGCACTGCGTCATCGGCAAGCCACGCCCCCAATAAATGATTGCAAATCAATAGCCAAAATGGCTGCACATGATAGCTAGTTAGCTATCCTCAGAAGTATTCCTTCAGCAGCTTTTGCTTCCCAAGTGCACAGCTTGACAAAAAAAGCATTTGTTAAAATTTGGTGTACGTAATCATACGGGAAATGATCAATTGTTTTAAAAAGTAGGTATATACCCTATAATAGAAAATAAGAAAAACATTAAATTGGTGTCATTGCGAGATCCGAAATCAGATTAAATGGTAAGAGGAAAATGAAGATAACAGAGAATTTCTAACATCGACGCAAACGCAATGACAAAAATGAAGACTTGCACGTTGAATTATAATACGTATGATGGATATAATATCATGCAAAACAACTTTTGTGAACGCTCCATGAAGATTTTGTTTTCATCCCATTCTCTCAACACTGGATATGCCACTTCTACTATCTCAGCAATGAATCAAGACCTTGCACTTCAAAACAAGAGGTCAGGGCACTCTCTCGAGACATATCCTGTGCTTTTGACATGGTCTGGCACCCTACCCTGCTTGCTAAGCTTTCTGCCTCGGCATTCAAGGCTTTCTCCACACCTGCTTTGCAGATTGACTCAATGCTTACTATCAGAATGCCACTCTCTACTCTATCGTCTCATCTATTTCCCAGAACAAGGCTGGCGTTCTCAGAGGCAACGTTTTGGGTCAAATCCTCTTCCTGCTTCAGGATCTTTAAAAAATGATCGATCTGTCTTTCTGGAAGCCCCCATATGCCCCTTCACTGATTTTTCCATTCTGTGATAAAAAGTCTTGCATCTCGCTGACAAATAGACAGGGTCTTGTATCTCTTTCAGCCGATGAAAAGAATATCAAAAATCCACTTTTACTTTTGCAACGTGACATTCAATCCAGATAAGACTCTTTCTTACCTTGTCATTCCATAAAGACTGCATTGCTTATCCTCTTATCCGATTTGATGATCAACCTCATGAATAAGTATTGTCCTGTTCCTATGGATTAAAATCCTCCAAGGAAACGGATAGCCAAACGAGCTTAACACTCCGAGGCGTTCAGTCAAAAATGACGATGTTCTTCAAACGCGAGGGAAAGGAGAATGACGAACTTACCTTCACGGGTCCCACTGGACGTCCTCAAACCTGCAATAATTAATTCAACCGACACGGATTTAAAATGTACAAAAATACCGGCGTTATTGCAGAAATGCCGGCAAACAAGGAATGCACAAGAAAACTAAGATTCCTAAATGGAGCGCTCCCATATGGACCCGTATACACACAAAGGGAAAAATAAAGGTGAAAATAAATGTGTGATCTTTCTCGGTACTTAGCTCTAAGCATCTCCAGAACCCCCTCGGGAATCGTCAAAACCCCCGTGTCCTTGGCGGGAACAGCACAGGCCTCCGTGCACAGTTTGCTCGCGGGAAACGCAGGACTCGGTCCGCAGTCCGTGCGTGGGAAACCCAGGCCTCGGTCCGCAGTTTGCTCCTCCTCATGATCGTCGAAACCTCCAAGGTCCCTAGCGCAAGAGTGCTATGAACTGTGACTGCACGGCACCAATGTTCGAACGCAAGAGGAGGTAAAATGTCGGAACACAACCGTTCGTTGAGACTGTACCACCGCAGTCTTGACCGTTCACTTCCAGATCCCGAAGCAGAGAGAAAGCCAAGAGAAAAAATGTCAGGGAGAGCGTTCTTTTGTACTCAAGGCTCTGACGTCATCTGACGCCACCCGTGCCTGCTCCTATAAGCCACTCCCTCTCTTCATTGCTCGACAAATCTCACCAATCACTGCTCTCCAGGCATGGCCTCCCGGAACTGCCTACTTGATGTTATCACCTGTCGGTGGTATAATCATTGGTGCTCAAAGTCCTGTTATTGGTTAGCTTTTATTTAGTGTCTTTTCATGTGCTATTGCCTGGCTTTGTGTGTGCTGCATTGTCATAAGGAACAGAGGAAAAATAACAGAGGCAATTACATACAGGGGATTTACTATTAATCCCCAACTAATTATCATAACCCAATCCCTCTCATGGGGGCACTTATACGCGCTTACACGACATCCGGTCTAAACCAATTTCCTACTTATGATACATGGGGTTTCTTCTTCTTCACGACAGTCGGAGCACACTACCTATACAATTCTACCTGGCTCTAAGGTAATCATTGCCTATCCACCCCCCCCCCCCCACCCCCACAAACGTACCAGTATAATAGCCGTGCCAAGTTTCGATGGCAAAGGACCATTACTTCATGATTTGGAAAGGGGTGTGTGAGGGAACATTGACACCCCCAAACTCAGATTTGAATGTCAGCATGCATGGTGAAGATTGATGTTGTTGAAGGACCATTGAGTTTTAACTTACAGTGATGTAACTCCTTTTTATCAGTTTTTCTGCAGCAAACATATATGACTCCAGCCTGCATCTTACTATAATTCACCAAATGTCCGTCTGTCCATTCGAAGGTTCCACAAAAACGGCTCAACCGATCGCAACAATATTCGGTAATCGGTAATTCCTGGGACCCCTGGGAGTAAAATAGGCTATATTGTTTTTCCAAGTTTTCCAAGTTTTCCAATTTTCCAGTTTTTCCAAACACGATGGAATCATATTTACCGATATGAACAGTGATGTGGGTTTTATTGAAATTCTACAAATACTGTTTAGATTTTGATGACAATTATGAACCTGCCGCAAATGCGGAAGTGGACAGATGACGGCAATGCGTGGGTTTGATAATATCCAAATACAACCGTCATTCAATCGTAATGTTAAATCGTAAAACGTTAATCGTGTTAATTGTTTTGTTGAAGTATCAATTGATGATTGGAATTAAGAGAATACAATTACGATGTTGAATTCGTAATTGTATTCACCCAACGGTACGGAACTTCACATCAGGATTTAAATATTTGTTTACGTCACAAATGTTGTTAAAAGTTAATTTTTTTTATATTAATGTTATTTCATTTGTGATTGGAGTTATGCTGTTTGGAATGAAAAAAGAGATATCGAGTTCAAGTGAATGACGAAATGCCGTGACGGTTTCTACTTTCTAAACGTGAACTCGCGGATTGCCATATGCAGATACGCCATTCACTGGGTATGGAGCAAACGTACCCATTTGTTTGCCAATGGGTACGTTTTTCAAGGAAGTCCTTCATGAACTTGCTGTCCATGTCTGATGTGCGACTGAAGGTGCGAAAGGAATGTGGAATTTATTGGTTTCATGCTTTAGCATTCGCCGTTTCTGCATTGTCTGGTTGCTTCTGGCCTCCCACCCGTGTATAGCACGGGTACCTCACTAGTTGCTTTAATGTCTGGATAGACCAGTCAGTGGAGTCCATGGTGGTGAATTTGGAGGCTGTGATTTACATGTATTTTAAAATCCTCATAACACTAACAAGCATTTTGCGAAATTTTGCACTGCCATCATCAGGATAAAGATGTTCTGTGGTTGCAACAAAAGAACATCATGGGGCTACAGAGACATGGGTTTTGTTCCTCCATTTTAAGAGAGGTTCAAACCAGATATGTAAGCCATATCTGTGCAAATTTGTTGATGCCACCTGTTATGGATTCGTCACTTCCGTTTTTGTGGTTTTCATCCACTGTAAACATTTTTGATTCCATGTACTATTATTGTTGTCGTTTGAGGGAGATAGAGATTACTATTTTCAAAAGGTAAAAAAGTTAATGTTTTAAATGAAACCGGAACCGGACGACAAAGAAGAGGAAGAGGAGGGAGAAAAGGTGGAGCAAGTGAGTCGGAGAAGAAGCCTAGCTGCTTCGAGGTCTGGAGCGAACGATTGGCGAACGAGAGTCATGAGTGAACTTTTGGTTTCCCAGGAAAGGGATTCCTGCGACAGAGTTGTTATCGCTGTGACAGATCAACCTGCGTGCCAGGTTTTGCAGTTTATTCCGAGGAGAATCACCGTAGTGCCGTTACGCCTCGAGAATGGGCCGTCGGTCATTTTGACTCGCACGCTTTGCGCTTCGCTCAAGGTTTTTCTAAAGAGAATACATTTCGCTCAAATACTTCAAACCATTTTCACCGTATTGAGACGCTAATCTGGTGTGTGTGTGTGTGTGTGTGTGTGTGTGTGCAACGTGGATTTTGAGTTGGAAATCTGCGGTTCGCCGAGTGGGAGCCTTGGAACGTCCATACCCGAGGGTGTGATTTCCCAGTCGCCTTGAGGGCGCCTTTACGCAGCTTTGGCAGCAGGACTGTGACTGTCATCCGAACGGGATTCTGGTCTCGATTAGACATCGTTCTGACGATCGCTGGAGCGGATCGACTTTGGATTGATGCCGGAATAGAGACATTGGGGAATGTTCTTATTTTCGCTCACTTGGAGCACAGTGAGTTATATTGTACGAACATGATGGTACCATCATAGGAAATATATATTGGTTATACAATTGATTACTATTGTTGTTGTGTTGTTATTCTTGTGTGACCTTAATACAATACTTGTTTGTTGGTAACAATTGGTGTGGTTTCACCATTGATCTTTGACACAGAATAACACATCTTTCTGCCGTGACTCCTCTTGAGGCTCGGAGGTACACTGTGACCAGGGGGTTTGGGGAGGAGCACGTAACACACCCATTCGGCCCTGTCTTTGTCATTGATGAAAAGTTGGCCTTTGAGCTATTCATCAACTTTTACCAAAAAGTCTCATCTCTTGCTGGTTTTTTTCTACGTGTGATGTGTATATATATCTATATATATAAAACACAGTTTGTGTGTGTGTGTGTGTGTGTGTGTGTGTGTGTGTGTGTGTGTAATGTTACCGATAGACTCCTAAACGGAGAGGCTTACGTGCTTGATATTTGGCATAGACATGGCCATTGAGCCTGGGACGAACATGGCCGAACTCAAAATATTTGACGATCCATATTTTTTATTCATATTTACCTCAGCGCATTTCAGCGAAGTACCCGCTAATCTCAGCCGGTTCCAGAGCAGCTCGCTGATTCGCTCAGAGCGATCACGTGATGTTCCATTCCCGCCGCCAGACTGATTCGCTCAGAGCGATCACGTGATGTTCCATCCCGTCACACGTCACACGTTTTTTCACCTTTTATGCGATCGTGTTTTGTATCGATTTTGTGCGATATGAATTAAATGTCTTTGAAACAGCTGTGAAACGTCTTTCCACAACCCTTCCGTAACCGATTGGAGCAGTTTATTGCCGCACAAAACGAGATCCGAGAGCGAGTTGGTCGAGTCGTGCTGACCAAGATGGCGACACGGCGGCTTCACTTTTCACGGAGTATGAGCGTTCTATATATTTTCAATTCAGTGCGCCCGTGATTTGTGGCATAGACATGACCATTGGGCCTTCACGGTGTAATTTGTGCGAGGCTTTTGTCCGAGTGAGCTTGAGTCGAGAGGGCGAATGTATGGGTTGGGAATGTACGGGTCTCCCTTCCCCCGCCCGGCAACGCCGGTACTGGAGGACGTCACAGGATCGGTGAGTCTCCAAAATCCGCTTCGTGCTGTTGCGAATATGCAGGACTATGTCCGATTGTTGTGCTGCTCTCCGACCATGAGAACTGCAACGTCATTGTTGACTGTCCCTCCCCTTCCCTCCCCCTTCCCCCTCCGTCCCACCCTCCCTTCCCCCTCCACCCTACCCCCTCCACCCTACCCCCTCCCCTTCTCCCCTCCCCTTCTCCCCTCCCCCTCCCTCCTCCCCTTCTCCCCTCCCCCTCCCTTTTCCCCCTCCCCCTCCCTTTTCCCCCTCCCCCTCCCTTTTCCCCCTCCCCCTCACTTTTCCCCCTCCCCCTCCCTTTTCCCCCTCCCCCTCCCTTTTCCCCCTCCCCCTCCCCCTCCCTTCCCCCTCCCCCCTCCCGCTCCCCCCTCCCCCTCCCCTCCCCCTCCCCCTACCCTCCCTTCTCCCTCCACCCTACCCCCTACCCTTCTCCCCTCCCCCTTCTTTTTCCCCTCCCCTCCCCCACCCTTCTCCCCTCCCCCCTCTTCTCCCCTCCCCCCGTTCCCCTCCCCTCCCCTCCCCCTCCCCTCCCCTGCCCGGCAATGCCGGGTACTTCTGCCGGGTCCCCCACTCCCCCTCCCCCCTCCCCCTCCCCTCTCCCCCTCCCCCTTCACCCTCCCCCCTTCCCCTCCCCCTCCCCCTCCCATCCCTCACCCTCCCCATCCCCCCCTCCCCATCCCCCCTCTCCCCTCCCACTCTTCTCCCCTCCCATCCCTCACCCTCCCCATCCCCCCTCTTCTCCCCTCTCCCCCTCCCCCCTCCCACTCTTCTCCCTCCCCACCCCGTTCCCCTCCCCTCCCCTCCCCCTCCCCCTCCCCCTCCCCCCCCCCCACCTCCCCCTCCCCCCCCCATCCATCACCCTCCCCATCCCCCCTCTCCCCATACCCCATCCCCTTCCCCCTCCCCCCTCTGGCCGCTCCCCCCTCCCCCCTCCCCCTTCCCCTCCCCCTTCCCCTCCCCCCTCCCCCTCCCCCCTCTGGCCACTCCCCCCTCCCCTCCCCCCTTCCCCTCCCCACTCCCCACCCCCTCCCCTCCCCGCTGCCTCCTCCCCTCCCCCTCCCATCCCTCACCCTCCCCATCCCCCCCTCTTCTCCCCTCTCCCCCTCCCCCTCTTCTCCCCTCCCCCCCGTTCCCCTCCCCTCCCCTCCCCTTCCCCCCTCCCATCCCCTCCCCCTGCCTACTCCCCTCCCCCCTCCCCCCCTCCCACTCTTCTCGCCTACCATCCCTCACCCTCCCCTCCCTCCTCTTCTCCCCTCTCCCCCTCCCCCCTCCCACTCTTCTCCCCTCCCATCCCTCACCCTCCCCATCCCCCCTCTCCCTCTCCCCCCTCCCACTCTTCTCCCCACCCCCCGTTCCCCTCCCCTCCCCTCCCCCTCCCCCTTCCCCACCTTCCACTCCCACCCCTCCCCCTCCCCCTCCCCCCTCCCACCTCCTCCTCCCACCCCTCCCCCTCCCCCTCCCACCCCCTCCCACCTCCCCCTCCCACCCCCTTCCCCTCCCACCTCCCCCTCCCCCCTCCCATCCCTCCCCTCCCATCCCTCATCCTCCCCATCCCCCCCTCTCCCCATACGCCCTCACCCTCCCCCCTCTGGCCGCTCCCCCCTCCCCCCTCCCCCCTTCCCCTCCCCCCTCCCCTCCCCTCCCCCTGCCTCCTCCCCTCCCCCCTCCCCCTCCCATCCCTCACCCTCCCCATCCCCCCCCTCTTCTCCCCTCTCCCCCTCCCACTCTTCTCCCCTCCCCCCCGTTCCCCTCCCCTCCCCTCCCCCGCCCAGCAATGCTGGGTACTTCTGCTAGTATATATATATATATATATATATATATATATATATATATATATATATATATATATATATATATATACAGACTTGGCATTTAATATGGAATATTTTTTTTTCCTTGACTTGGGTTTACTTTCTTAACTCAGTATATCAATCTGGTGAGTTTCTTTTACACTTTGGTGATTTATTTGTTAAAAGAACCATGTCACTGATTGTCTGTCGCAGCAAGAAGTCAACAACAGGATTATATCACAGGTGGCATGGCAAAATGTACGGACAGGTGCATTTGATGATTGGCTTCACAGTCGGGTAAACAAGGGTTGTTGCATTCTGTATTAGTGGAAAACAACTGCTGCACATCTCCAAAAGTTTTTGCCGCTTCCTCTGGAGATGGTCCGTAAACTCGACAATGCTGTTTGTCATGGAGTGGTGGCTTTACGAAATTACGGCATGAAACAGCGTGCTATTGCTCGGCAGTATGGCATCAGTCAAGGTCAGGTGTCAAAGATCCTGAAACGAAATGCTCAGAGGGGTGTCCCTACTCCAATACCGAGGCCAGGACGTCCCCGCAGAACCACAAGGAGGGAGGATCGCCAGCTGCACCGGTTAGTCCGCAATGGCCGTACCAAGTCAGCTAATCGGCTTGGGGCTGAGTGGCAGCAACTGAAAAATGTGCCTGTATCCAGAAGGCTATTCAACCAACGACTGGTTCAAGCAGGCTATCGTGCCAGGCATCCCCTGAGAAAGCCACGCCTGACCAGACAACACCGCCAGCGCCGATTGCAGTGGGCCAGAGAGCACCGTCAATGGCAGCCAGGACACTGGAATCACGTGATCTTCAGTGACAAGTCTAGATTTCTGGTCTATCGTCAAGATGGCCGCGTCCGAGTGCGCAGAATTAACGCGTCAAATCGACCACTTGGACCAGCAGCCGACCTCTGTGCTATATGGAAAAGATGAACGAGAAATCCACCAGGGAAATGAACAAAATGGGAGAGAAATTGGGAAATCAAATTGGGGGATTGAAAAATGATATGGAGAAATGAAAGAGGGGTTAGTGGGGTTGGAAAACAGGATGGCCATCCAAGAGAATCAAATGAAAGGAATGAAGGACGGATTAACGGGGTTTGAAAACAAAATGGGGGGCCAAATGAAGGAAATGTGGGGCCAAATGAAGGAAATGGGTGGCCAGATGAAAGACGGGTTAAATAATTTGGAACATAAAATGGGGGTCCAATTGAGGGAAATGAGGGACAAATCCACCCGGGAAATAAAACAGATGGGGGATCAAATAGAGAAGGTAAAAAATGGGCTGGAAAGCAAAATGGACGCCCAAAAGAACGAATTGGAACAAATGAGGGTGGCATCTAAGAGGGAAATAGAAGAAATGGGGGAGGACATAAGGCGCAGGTTGAGTGAAGAGGTCGTGGTGGTACGCGACGAGGTAAAGCAGTGCGAGGAGCACGTGGAGAAAGAGGTGAGGAAGAGTACAGCTAGGTTACAAGGGGGTATAGAGTAGTTGACGCGGGAAGTAGAGAAGCTGACGGTGGGACAGAAAGAGTTAGGGGAGCAAGTGGACAAGAACACGGATGTGATAGGGGGGCTGAAATCAGCACAGAGGGAAATTAAGAGGGAACTTATAGCGACGAAGGAAGAGTGCCAGGTGGTACACGAGGGGCTGACAAAGAGGTTGGATGAGGTGGTAGAGACGTTGGGGGCGAGGGAACAAGAAGTCAGGACCCATATAGAGACGACCAAGGTGGCCTTAGAAGAAGAAATTGTGGGGGCGCACCGGGAAATAGAAGAGGTGAAACAAAAATTAGAGGAGGTAGAAGAAGGGGTGAGTGAAATTAAAAGGAGATGGAGGGAGACTAAAAATGAAATAAAGGAGGAGGTGATGGAATTTGTGCAAGGTCTGTGTTCACATCGTGATGACGTGCTTGCTAACCAAATAAAGAGTTTGCAGGTGGCGGAGGAGGAGCGAAGAGGAAGAAGCGCCGAGGTGAGTGGCGATAATGTCGGAAATGTATATGGTGTGAGGGGAAGTTCGACGAGCTTGGGAGTTGGAATAGACCCGGGCGTTCGTGAGAGGCCAATGGTGAGGTGTGCGACTGGTCCGGAGTGCGGGGAGAGAGAGTGTGTGCAGGGATGTCCGACTATGGGGAGTGCAAGAGGTGTTGGTGAGTCAGGGTGTGCGAGTATGGAGTGGGTAGTGGGTTGCGACGAGGCAACCCAGGCATCGACACCGACAGAGGCAGTATTTAGAGGGACGGGGGACGCACGCAAGCCCCCGGGGAGTAGAGTACTGTGGGGGCCTGAACGGTTCGGCCCCGCGTTAATTCCACAGGGAGCGACGCACACGGTCTGGCCTTCGGGCGGCCAAAAGGTTCCACTCGCGCCGTATGACGGCAAGAGTGATTTGAGGGCGTACCTGGCGCAATTCGACCACGTGTGTCGGGGGAACGGTTGGAATCCGGACGAAGGTGGAGTGGGGGCACTGCGCGGCGGCGGAGGTGCTGACAGCTTTTCCACCGGGTGCTCTCACCCTGCCAGCTCTCCGTGTGGCCTTAATTAATAGATTCGGCGTAGAACAGCAGAGCGAACTTGTTAAAGCTCAGTTCACGGTGCGAAAACGGCAGCCCCAGGAGACCATCGGGGAGCTTGTTTATGACATTCGCCGCGCAGTAGGGATCGCACACATGGACATGGCAGCGACCTCCCAGGAAAGCCTGGCGCTGGACCATTTCATCCAGGCCTTCCCGGACCCCGAGCTGCGGCAACAGCTCACCATGTGGCGCCCGCGGACCTTGAGCCAGGCGGCCGACGCTGTGGCCCGTTGGGAAGCAGCGAGGCCCCTGGCCCGGGGAAGCGAGCGCCACGCAGTGCCGGTGCGACAGGTAGGGCCCCTGGCTAGTGGCGACCCCCTGAGGGGGTCCGCCCCCGAAAGGGGCCCTGACCTGGAAAGCATGGTCTGAAGGCTGGTGGACCAGCGCCTGGCGGGATCTGGACCATGGAAGGCGGCTCCGGAGGTGGCACATGGTAGGCCACGGACAAATGCCCCAATTAGGAACTCCGGGGGGGGGGGGGCAATTTGGAATTCCGGAGGCAAGCACCTTACCAGGTGAGGTGCTTTAACTGCAGCTGGCTGGGTGACCGTGCGTGGGAGTGCCGAGCTCCGCACCGGGACGGACCCCGGCAGCCGAGACCATCAACTCCACCTCGTACGGGTCGGACCAGCCGACCCCAGACACACCCCCCCGGCCAGGGCCCGGGAAACTAGTAAGTCTCTATTTCCTTTCGGTCTCTATTTTTCACATTCCACGTTCGGTCTCTGTCTTTGTTTTCATCCCAACTCCAAAAAAAAAATATATATACAGTATATATATATATATATATATTCCCTTCTCTGTTCTTATCC
>NC_136264.1:34357131-34373728 GCF_964187855.1 Myxine glutinosa | reverse complement strand
CTCTGATTCCTTGGTATCTCTCCCAGGTTACTCCCTCCTCCGGTATGATAGATCTGAGCCTCGTCCTGGAGGGGGGGGTTGCTATCTTTATAAAAAACTCTCTTCCTCACTCGCCCTGCACTGCCCTCTCTCCACCTCACCCCCAGGAATACCTTTGGCTACGGCTTCCCCTTCGCTCCCACCTTTTGTTCATATGTGTGTTGTACCGTCCACCAAACAGTGATGACTCCATCTACATCTCGCTGTCTGATAACATGGACCAACTTCTATCTACCCATCCCAACTCTCTCTTCCTCATATGTGGTGATTTCAATTGTCACCCTGCCAGTTGGCTGGGTGTGGGTACCTCTCTCACCAGCCATGGCTCTTCAGCAAAGGACTTCTGTGACTCACTGGGACTGACACAATCTGTCAATTTCCCGACCCGGATCTCAATCAATGGAGCATCTTCTCTTCTGGACTTGGTTATGACTAACTTCCCTGAAAATGTCTGCTGCTCTTCTTCTGCTCCAATCGGCTCATCTGATCATGTGCTTGTTAAAGTGGACATCTCTCTGACCATTCTCAGAGAGCCTCCTCAGCGTCGATGAGTCTGGCATTTCACTCAGGCCAACTGGCATGGTCTTCAAGCAGCCATCAATCATCTGGACTGGTCTCCCATCTCTACCGCCTCTGACATCAACTCATCCTGGGAATTCTTCCAAAGTAAACTGCTCTCTCTCATGCACAGATTTATCCCATCTCGTCTTCAGTTGTCATACCCTTCCTCCCGTCCATGGTACACGGAATCTTGTGGTGAGGCTATTGCCCAGAAACAACTTGCTTTCGTCTCCTGGAAAGCAAATCCAACGGAAGGAAATCTCATTTCCTTTCACAAAGCCCGAAACAAGTGTGTGTCCACCCTCAGGAGAGCCAGGAAACAATATCTCTCCGTTCTCAGGACAGAACTCTCTTATCTGTCTCCCTCTTCCAAATCCTGGTGGCGTCTTGTCAAATCTGTTTCTGGTGTTTGTTCCCCCTCCATCCTCTCCCTCACCTCAAACGGCCACACGACTGACTCCGTGCGTGAAAAAGCTGAATGCCTCAACTCTGTGTTTGCCTCTAAATCTTGTGTCCCAAACCCATCCGTCTCTGTACCCACCATACCCAGTCGTACCCAGCTGCTCCTGGACTCTGTGTCCTTTCCTCCTGACAAGGTGGAAAAGTTTCTGTCAACCCTCGACTCTGATTCTGCAACTGGACCTGACGGCATCAGCCCACGGGTCCTAAAATCTTGTTCTTCCGCTCTTTCACTCCCTCTCTCTGTTCTCTTCACACTCTCTTTTGCTCAAGGTCATCTGCCATCTGCTTGGAAATCTGCCAACATCACCGCTTTGCACAAAAAAGGTGCAAAAACAGATCCCAGCAACTACAGACCAATCAGCCTTCCCTCAATTATCAGTAAAGTCATGGAATCCATCATTGCTTCAGATATGAAATCTTTCCTCTTCTCCAATGGCTTGATCTCTGATCATCAATTTGGTTTCAGACCTGGTCACTCTGCTCTGGACATGCTGCTTCTGCTTTCTCAGCAATGGATGGAGGTCCTCAATGCCAAACAGGAAATTCGAGCTGTCTCCCTTGACATATCACATGCCTTCGATACGGTCTGGCACCCCACCCTGCTCACCAAACTCTCCTCTGTTGGTATCCATAGAAATCTCCACGCATGGCTGGCGGACTTCCTCTCTAGTCGTAGTCAACGTGTGGCGCTGAATGGGTTTCTCTCATCTCCTCTTCCTGTTCAGGCTGGAGTTCCTCAAGGCAGTGTTCTGGGCCCTGTGCTTTTTCTGGTCTTCATCAATGATCTCCCCGACTCTCTTGAAAATCCTCTCTATCTCTTTGCTGATGACTCTACTCTCTGTCGCTCCATTCTTCATCCCTCAGATCGACAGTCTGCAGCCTCCTCACTCTCTGCAGACCTGGACAAAATCACAGACTGGGCAAACAAGTTGAACATGTCTTTCAATCCTGACAAATCTCACACTCTTACAATGTCTCTCCGAAAAGACTGACTGGACAACCCTCCCATCTACTTTCTGAATAATCCTCTCCAAGAAGTTCTGTCACTCAAACTTTTGGGTCTCACTATCTGCCATGATCTTTCCTGGGAAAACCACATTTCAAATCTGGCCTCCAAAGCCAGTCGCCGACTGGGCATCCTCCAGCGTGCGAAGTCCTTCCTTGGCACACCTGAGCTCCTCACCACGTACAAGGCTTTCATCCGCAGCTCAATGGAATACTGCTCTCCCCTCTGGGCTGGTGCTCCTGCCTCACACCTAGCTCGTCTTCACGCTGTTGAAAGCAAAGCATTCAGAATCATTGGAATCTCCCGCGATGAAGCTAACTCCAAGGGCCTTTCACTCACTCACCACAGGCAGGTTGGTGGTCTTTCCGTCTTCTACCGACTCCTCTCTGGCCTTGCCCCCCCAGCTCTCTCTGGGCTCTGTCCCGCAAATATTCCTACAGGTCGCACAAGATCTGCCTGCAACCCTCTTATGGTTAAACTGCCAAAATCAAGACTGTCTGCTCACCTTCACTCCTTCATTCCTCTTTTCTCCCACCTCTGGAACAAACTCCCTCACTCTCTTCAATCCCACTCCACCCTCCAGGTCTTTAAAACAGCTGTTCACCACCATCTCTTATCTTCCCCCATCCAAAACCTTGATCTTTTCTATCCCCGATAATTTCACCCCAATTCCACTTTTTGAAATACCAACTTCTGACCTGGAAGTCCTTGGTGTCCTTCTCCTGCCTGTGTTTGTGGTGACCACCAACCTGCCTGTGTTTTATACTTCTCCCACCCCCCACCCCCCACCCCTTCCAACGCCTCCTCCCCCCGAGCCCTCTCCCTCCCACACATCTCCCTGCTCTCAAATGTTGTGTGCTCTCAAGTGTTTGTGTGCTTCCCATTCTCTTGTCTTCCGCTCCCTCTTTTTATATATTTTGTTTGTCTGGTTGATTTGTTTGTGAAGTAAATGTCATGGGGGGTTCTGGAATGTCAGCTCTTTCACGAGCCGCGATTCAGTATACAAAAAAAAAAGTGCCGAGCATACAGGGCCGTGTTCGGCAGCAGGGGATGGTGAAGAGTCCTCATTGACACGACAGGTCATCTATTGTGGCCAAATTGGTACAGGTAGCTTAACAATTCGGTGCAAAATTGCCGGCGTGGGGGTAAACGCCGTAGTGGACACAGGAGCTAGTGCCACGATCATCAGCCCTGTGATCCTTAATTCGAGTGCAGACGGCTGGGATAAAATCCAGTGTCTGGAAAATCATAGTTTGCAGCTGGCTACCGGGGTAACGGCCCCCATCATAGGGCGTGGTTTTGTAACCCTCAAGTTGGGGTCGGTAAAGAGGGAGATATAAGTTTGGGTGGCAGAAGTGTGCGACCCATGCCTAATTGGGTTGGATCTGTTGACTGCCAGCGGTTGTAAAATCGATTTGTGCCGGGGGACCCTGCAAGTGGGAATAGATGAGCTGCCATTGGGCGGGGTGAGCACGGCCGAAAGGACGGAGCTGGAGGATTCTGAGGCCGTGACCATTCCCCCGAGGGCCGAGGCAATAGTGCCGGCCCGATGTCTAGCTCGCCCAACATGGCAGGAGTCCTGCGGCCTAGTCGAACCGGTGGCAGCGCAGTCCATCCCGGGTTTGGTCATGGGCCGCACCCTCGTAAAAATGGACGGGCCGGTGGTGGCCGTCCGAGTAATTAATATTAGTACGGAACCACGCACCATAGGACAGGGCACGAAGATAGCCGGCTGCACCCCAGTTAACGAAGTCGCGCCAATGAGGGGTGAGAACGTCTAGCCGAGCCGGCCCCAGAGGGAGTCTTTAGAAAATAGTAGGAATTGGCCCGATCCCATTTGTGAGATGGTAAATCGAAGTAGCGTAGAGTTGGAGGATACCCAGAGCTATCACCCTGCCTGCCTTACACAAATTGATTGAAATCCATTTGATATCTTCTCCTTGTCCTCCGAGGATATTGGACGTACGGGCCTGGTGAAACATCAGATCCACACCGGTGAGGCCCGGCCTATTCGTCAGCCCGCCCGACGGCTCCCTTGGAGCAAGAGGGAGGAAGCTGATGAGCAGGTAGAAAAGATGCTCGATGCAGGTATCATCGAGCCCTCGGGAAGTCCTTGGATGTCACCTGTTGTGTTGGTTAAAAAGAAAGATAGGACCACGCGTTTCTGCGTGGACTATCGCCAGCTAAACAACGTGACACTTAAAGACTCATATCCCCTGCCAAGAATTGATGATACCCTCGATGCCGTTGCGGGCTCAAATTGGTTCTCAACCTTGGACCTCAAGAGTGGGTATTGGCAGGTGGAGATGGATATGGCAGGGAAGGAGAAAACGGCATTTTCCACAGGTGATGGGCTGTATCAGTTCACTGTGATGCCGTTTGGTTTGTGTAACACCCCCGCCACCTTTGAACAATTGATGGAGAATGTACTGGGCGGCATGCCATGGCAATCATGCCTGGTGTACCTGGATGACGTCCTGGTACATGCTAAAACATTCCCCCAAGCCATAGCTAATTTGGACCAGGTGTTTGGGTGCCTCAGACAGGCAGGGTTGAAGCTGAGTCCGAGTAAATGCACTTTGTTTGCTAGAGAGGTGGCCTATCTAGGTCACGTCATTGGTCGCGAGGGGGTAAAAACAGACCCAGGCAAAATTAGAGTGGTAGAGGAGAGGCCCGCACCACGTACCATCAAGGAGGTGCGGGGATTTTTGGGACTCTGCTCCTACTACCGGCGTTTTGTGGCAAAATTTGCAGAGTTGGCCCGTCCCCTCCACCGGCTTACGGAGAAGGGGACGAGATTTAATTGGACAAGGGAGTGCCAAGAGGCCTTCCTAGCATTGAAGGGGTGTTTGACATCCGCACCCATTCTAGCGTACCCCACTAGTGACGGGACATTTACCCTGGACACGGATGCAAGCCAGGAAGGATTGGGCACAGTTTTGTCCCAGACACAGGGGGGCGTGGAGAGAGTGATCGCGTATTATAGTCGGGCCACGAGTAGGCCCGAGCGAAATTATTGCGTCACTCGTAAAGAGTTATTGGCTATGCTGGCTGCCATGAGCCATTTCCACCCGTACTTGTACAGGCGGAAATTTCTGGTTCGAACTGACCATTCCTCCCTGCAATGGCTCCTCCGGTTCAAGGAACCTGAGGGCCAAATTGCAAGATGGTTGGAAAAGTTGCAGCAGTACGATTTTAATGTGACCCATAGGGCCGGGAAGGCCCATGGGAATGCCAATGCACTCTCCCGACGCCCTTGTTTGGGGGAAAACTGTAAATTTTGTGTGAGACACGAGGAGAGGGAACAATTGACAGACTCCACCCCTACCCTCATAGTCCGTGCAACCTGGGTGAGAGGGCCAATTTTGCCACTAACCGCAGATGAAGAATTTGGAACTTTGGCTTGGAGCACGGCCCAGCGGGAGGATCCCGTACTGGGACCAGTGTACGAATGGGTTCGATTGGGACAAAGACCTAATGGGGAAGAGTTCACCCCCCTCAGGGCACCAACAAAGGCATATTGGGCTCAGTGGCAACCCCTGGAATTGAAAGATAACATCTTGGATCGCAAATGGGTAGAGATTCCCTCTGAGAGAACTTCCTGGCTGGTGATAGTCCCAGACAAATTTAAGAACATCATATTACAGCAGGTGCATGGTTTCCGCTCCGGCGGCCATTTGGGCAGGACAAAGACAACATCTCGGGTCCGCCAGAGGTTCTATTGGGTAAATATGGGGCGTGATATACAGGACTGGTGTCGGAGATGCGACGCCTGTACTGCTAAAGAGGGACCAGCACGGAGGATGAGGGCCCCCCTTCAATTACACCAGGTGGGGGCCCCCCTTGAGCGGGTGGCTATGGATATTCTAGGACCACTACCCCACACCCTCCAAGGTAACAAGTACATCCTCGTTGTAATGGACTATTTCACCAAGTGGCCGGAGGCCTATGCCCTCCCCAACCAAGAAGCCGGGGTGGTAGCACAGGCCTTCGTGGAAGGATTTGTATGTAGGCATGGGATTCCGGAGGAGCTGCACACCGACCAGGGTCGAAATTTTGAAAGTCAATTCTAACAAGATGTGTGCAGACTCCTGTCAATTAGGAAGACATGGACAACGCCCTTAAGACCTCAATCTGACGGGATGGTGGAAAGATTCAACCAGACCCTGGTTCAACAATTGGCATTGTTCACCACCAGCCATCAGGACGACTGGGAGGAACATCTCCCGTATTTGTTAATGGCCTACCGAACTAGCCAGAACGGAGCCACCACATGCAGTCCAGCGTTGCTGATGTATGGGCGGAAGTTGCGGGCTCCCGCCGACCTGCCATGCGGTCCCGTGCCAGAGTCCACTAATAGACCGCCGGGGGAGGGCTATGCACGTCACTTGGAGGCTTCGCACGCTGCCAGCTTTAGCTGGCGGGTGCCAAGATGAAGCGCAGGTACGACCACTGGAGCCAGGGGAGTCAGTACGCTCCGGGGATGAAGATTTGGTTCTTCAATCCCCGGAGGTGGAAGGGCAGGTGTCCTAAACTCACCTCTCCCTGGCAAGGCCCGGGGGTCGTCCTGTCGCAAATCTGTGACGTGGTCATTAAAATCAAAATGGGGGCACAAGCCCTCCCTCGGATCGTCCACGCCGACCGGTTAAGACCCTACACTGGCAAGCAGGCGCCCTCATGGATCGCCCTGGCCTTAGAGGCCGAGGCAGGACCCAGTAGCTCTAATGACGGGGGCTCATAGTGCAAGAGGACTGGGGGTGATAGTGGGAAATAGTGTCTGATGTAGAGGGATGGTAGCTCTACCATCCCTCACATTAATTAGGGAACATGGGCTTTAGTGTATGGGAATGGCAGTGAAAACTAGCCGAGGGCGGGCTAGGATATTGTTAGGGATTTAGAGATGACCATAGATGACTGAGATTTAAGTAGAGACATTTGTACAGGTAGAGGGGACGTAGTCAGAGTAGTTGGATGTTAATGATGAGGGAGTGCTTAGTGTAAGAGAAGACAGGGAAAGCACGAGTATTAGGGGAAATAGTGAGTTCGATGATGCTGTGTGTGTGAGTAGGAGGATGAGCTTTAGGTGCAAATGAGGAATTGAGTGAAATTGTTTGTGGATGAACTTGGTTAAATGAGGCATTGGTCGTGAATGGTTGTGTGTGTGAGAATCTGGTTATTGTTGAGCTTGGTGAAATGAGGCATTGGTCGGGGATGACCAGAGAAGGTGTATGAATGGAGTATTGAGGACGTGTGTAATGGTGTTGAGTGAATGGCTTGCATGGTATGCAAGTGGGAAATCTTTGGTGTGTCAGAGTAAATGGTGTGGAGTAAATGGTGTGGTATGAGTGGTGTGGAGTGCATGGTGCGAAGGAGTCGATGGCGGAAGATGGACCCCTTCACGAATACCCGGGGAGGGTAGTTTAAAGTTAGGTAGAGGGTTTAGGTCAATTATTGGATATTGACATCTGTGGTGCAGATAGTAGCAGTTGTTGCTTTGAGGTGTGCATGAGTGAGTGGAATGGCTGGGCGTGTGGGCTTAATTGGTGAGTATGGTTAAATGGGCACTCCACCACTGGTAGTCTGTCGGCCAGGTGAGGCCGCAGGTAGGCTCTGGGAGCCAGGTAGTGTTCAGTGTAGAGTTCAGTGGGGCCCGAGGATCCTAAGAGAGGACCCGGGTAGCCCAATGCCAGAGAGGGCATCAGCGGGGTGAGAGAGCCAGGAGGGCCTTCCCCAAGTTAGGGTAGCTGTACGGAGCTAGGCAGGCTCGGGTGGCGACTTCAGTGGCGGAGGTGCGCAGGTAGGTAGACGTGCTGGTAGTGCCACACGACCCAGCCCCGAAATTGTGCGAGGGCACAGTAGGAAAAATTGGGGGAGTGAGACTCCAAATTGGAAGAGCACCACAGGATGGTCAATGGGAATTGGTTTTTAGAACCACATAGTTTAAAGATGCCAAGTGGCCCCGGGTAATGTAAGTGAGTTAATGTGATTAGAAGGATAGTTAGGATGAAATCTCTTCGCACCATCCACATCCACTCACCAGGGTGACAGAACTCCACACCAGCTTTTGCAGATGATTTGGAATGAAAGACGCATCATGACGTGGGTGAGACATTGTGTGTATTCCATCCCTTCCTTCTTGGGAGGGATTGGCTGACGAATTCGGAATTAGAGGGGATATACGGAGACAAAACGTAGAGACGAAATTTGTAAAGTGTAAATACGGGGAGGGGCAAGGGTAGTGTAGGTTGACATGATGTGACAAATGGCTAAGGACGAGCTTTCTCCGCTCGCTCTCCCGCGCCCCTCATGTTCCATTACCTTGTGATTGTGTGTACCTTTGCGCCCTTGCCCCCGCTAAACTCTCTGCTTTGTCTTTCCTCCCCACCCATGGACCCATATATTTTGTTGAGGGGGGTGTGCAGGAACCCTGAGCTGTGCGGCTGCACTTTTGCACTGCACCCTGCTACCTGTTGCCTGCACCAGTACACCTATGGACCACACGTTCTGTGGCCTGGCACCTTTGCTGGGGCAGACAATCCCTGCAAACGTTACCTTGTGCCCTGCAGACCACTGTTTTAAGTGGCATCAATGCCATGCAGTCGGACCACCTAAGTTGGCCCTGCTGGCCGAAATAAAAACGGACACGGTTTGTGCCTTTTTATTTATTTCCTTTGGTGTGTCAGGAAAGAAGACTTTAAGTTTTGATGATGGCACACCGAAGACGAAGACGCAAGATGCAGCCAAGATGCAGCAGCCCAGCAGCCAAGCACAAGACATCATGGATTATTGACATGTGATTGTGCATTTTTTGATGATTGTGCATGATTGTGCATTTTTGTGCATATTGGTGTATGGTGTATTGGTGCAGGGCAGTGCATTCTGTGTTTCTCCTTTCCAATCTTCTTTCCCACAAAAGAACAGGTCCTGGGTTGTAGTATTGTAAATATTTAGTCGTCTTGTAAATAACATGCTCCCCACCGGCTTTATGTATAGTTTGCGAATTCTTTCCGTAATTTGGTTAATTGTGGGTGTGAGTCTGTTAGTTAGTACACAATGCAGTAGGTGGGACATATCTAGTGTTTAAAACTGTCACACACAGGGTGTTAGAGTAAATGTAGAGGGAAACCACACCTACGTGTCAGACTAAGTTAAAGAGTAGTCCTGCCCCTTGCATCAGAACCGGTCGTACTCACTTGTGTGGGTTCGGTTCGGGGACGAGCCTGGCGACGGAGGGGTGCAGTGTTATGGTTTTGAGAGTGTAAATATAACATCATTAAAGGTTAAAGGTTTGCCCCCGTAGTTAGTCCACAAGCAACACGTAGGCCCACTTAGAACATTAGTTATGTCATAGTATGTGTGAGGATAAGGCCATTTCCACTAGTGATACCTGCGTTGTGTAAAAGAAAATAAGCTTAGGTCCCGTTCATTTTGGCTCCACCCTCCAAACCTACCTCGTTGGGCAGCATCCATCCCGCGCCCCGAATCGGCTAATCCACCTTGTTTGCCAGCAGCGTTCGCTGCCCTTGGTTTCGCTCGAAACCAGTCAAATGCCATGAGGTAGGCCTGAGGGAGGGTGGAGCCGGCGTTGAGGTTGGGGAGCGGCAGCGGGAGACGGTAAGAGCCAGCCAATCAGAGCTCTAAGGGCATGGCGTGAGGGGCGGGTTAAGGGCATGCCTATAAAAGCCAGCGCACAAAGCCCTTGGAGAGGACTGTCAAGAACTGGCCAGGAAGGACGCATGCGAGAGGACCGTGCTGGGAGGACTTGCCCATTTTGCGCTCTGTACTGAAGAGGACTTGTTGGGAGAGCGCACTGTACAGGACTTATATTGAGAGCGCATACGAATCTGTATTGGTGGCGCATATAGCGCCGGTTCATTTATTACGTACAGGGCTGAGCCGCGAAGTAACCTCCCAGCCAACTTACCTTTCGCCCCGCATTTAATCCCGTGTGCGCCGACGACCCACGGGGAGCTTCTGCCGCCCTGACAATCTTCTCCCCGGTGCGAGTCGGGGACCGGAGCGAACTGCCTGGACGCCATTCCTGACCATCAACCTGACCATCTGCAATCCCCATGTGAGTGTCTGAGTGTGAAACGGGCCCGTGTCCTGGGATAAGTTAAGACTGTATTAAGCTGCACAGGGTGTTCTTCTTCTCCTTCCTGTACAAATTGTAAATAATCCAATTGTTATTCCTTGTTGCTTCCTAATTCGACCGTATCAGTGATTCCATCCATTGGGTAAGCGTGGCACGATCAGAACCGCTCGGATCGGGTATTAGTTGTTGTTAACGGCTCGGATCACGGTTCGCTATCGCTCGGCGTTTCCACCTACAACCGTGATTCGAGCGGGGCTTATTTCCTTGCTTCCTGGGCAGCGTTGGTAATTAGGTATTAGCGATTAGTCCTACGACCCTACTCAACGCTGTCCGGAAGTGACGTCATAGCCCCGGATCCCGTCGGCTAGTAAAAGACAAGGGGACTAATCCCCCCTTGGTAAGGGGAAAGGCCGACCAGGAGATCCGCAACTATATATATATATATATATTACAGCCTGAATTAAAAATGGTTTAAATTGAGATTTTTGTCACTGATCTCACACAATACCCCCTAATGTCAAAGTGGAATTAATTTTTGAATTTTTTTACAAAATAATTGAAAATGAAAAGCTGTAATGTCTCGATTCAATAAGTATTCAACCCCTTTGCTCTGACATGCCAAATTGTGCTCAGTTGCATCCAATTTCCTTTGATCATCATTCAGATGTCTCTACAACATGATTGGAGTCCACCTGTGGTCAGCTCAATTGATTGGACATGATTTAGAAAGAAACACACCTTTCTATACAAGGTCCCACAGTTGACAGTGCATGTCAGAGCAGAAACTGCACCACGAAGTCCAAGGAACTGTCCGTAGAACTCCTATATAGAATTGTGAAGAGACATAGATCTGGCTAAGGGTATAAAATAATTTCTAGAGTGCTGAAAGCTCCCATGAGCACAGTGAGCTCCATCATTAGGAAATGAAAAGAATATGGAACTACCCAGATGCTTCCTAGAGGTGGCCATCTGATGAAACTGAGCAAACAGGCAAGAAGGACCTTGGTCAGGTAGGTGACCAATAACTCAATGACCACTCTGACAGAACTACATAGTTCCTTGGCTAAGATGGGAGAACCTGCCGGAAGGACAATGGTCTCTCGAGCATTTCACAAATCTCGACCTTATGTGAGCTGGCCAGACAGAAGCTACTCCTGAGAAAATAGCACAAGACATCATGCCTGTAGTTTGCAAACAGGCTTGTGAAAGACCAAGAGAATGAGACAAAAGATTCTGTGGTCTGATGAGATGAAAATTGAACTCTTTAGCCTGACTGCAAAGTGCTATGTCTGGTGGAAACTGAGCACAGCTCATCACCCATCTAACACCATCTTTACCTGGAGGCATGGTGGTGGCAGCATTATGCTATGGGGATGCTTTTCAGTGGCAGGGACTGGAAGACTTGTAAAGGGAGATGGAATAATGAATGGAGCCAAATATGAGAAAATCCTTGAGGAGAACCTGCTTCAGAGTGCAAAAGACCTTAGACTGTGGCGAAGATTTACATTCCAACAGGACATTGATTCCAAGCATACAGCCAAAGCAACACTCCACTGGAGTGGTTTCAGAATAAGAACGTGAAAGTCCTTGAGAGGCCCAGCCAAAGCCAAGACTTGAATCCCATTGAGAATCTGTATAAAGACTTGAAGATTGCTGTTCAGAGACGCTCCCCATTCAACTTGACCGAGCTTGAGAAAATCCACAAGGAAGAATGGGAGAAACTCTCCAAATCCAGATGTGCAATGCTGATACAGAGATACCCAAGAAGTCTCGAAGCTGTAATCACTGCCAAAGGCACTTCTATGAGGTAATGACTCAGGGGGTTGAATACATATGTAAGTTAGATATTTCTGTATTTAATTTTCAAATATCTTGCAAAAAATTATAAAAATAAATGTCCACTTTGACATTATGGGGATCGGGTTTTAGTTCATGTTAACGGCTTGGTAGGTCAGTGACAAAAAAACTCGATCTAATCCATTTTAAATTCAGGCTGTAACAGAAAATGTGAAAAACGTCAAGGGGTGTGAATACTATTACATTTGTGGGGGTAAACAAAGAAATACCTTAGGAAAGTTAGAAATGTGTAGATTAGAATACTCCATATGCCGTGGAGAATCTCAATGTAGTAAGTAGGCCGTCTGTCCAGGTAAGAGCGTTTGCATGTTGCTATAAGGGGCGTGGCTTTGTGCTAATTAATTCTAGGGCTTAAAGAATATTTCCCCCATGTATAATTCGCTCCCTGTGATCTTCCCTCCATCTTCATTATAATTAAAAAGCCCGCCAAACAACAAAAGCAATGTAATGGACTCATTCGCTCACAACGCCGCGAGGGCTAACCTACAAACAGCCATAAAAGTCTGACAGAAACCCAGCACATTTGCCAATCGGCAAGTAAATCCCAACATCATCCGAACATTCCCCAACATAGACTAGACTCCCACCCTTCCCCCCAACGACTCGTGATGGGGAGACCATGCCCCGAGATTCATGATTGGTAGGAGTGATGGATGATGGAATTTCGCCCGGTGATTGGACAGAGTGAGAGGTCAGCGTCAAACATTCGAGAGCTGAAGGAAAAAAGACGCCTTATCGTTCCTTCCTGGGCGTTTTCGGCACCATTTGTTGGTGCGCTTCCCGCGCGGTGGTTTGGAGGCGACGAACGCCAAGCCCCCTCATTGAGACCAGAGTTAAGTGCAGGCAGGCAGAAACATCATTTATTTAATCTTTCCCCTTGTTTGTATACGAGTCTGATTGGAAACGTCTCAATTAGTAATTATAGTTTTTACCTCGCCTTTCAATTTTTGTCTCTTGTATTTATTTTCATTAAATCCAATAATTTTGCATTTCATTCTTGATGTGTGGATTTTGCTTGTCCCGTATTTGTGTTTGTGGGTTCGAAGTAACCCAGTGTCGGCCGTCCGATCAGATAAGGCTTCGGGCCTTTCCCGTGCACGCCAAAGACAAACCCGCCATGATTCGAAGTATGCCTCGGAGTTAAAGCTTGTTTTGGCCATTCCTCTGAGGCCGGTCTTCATCGGCCACGGGCAGGAAAATACTTTCTGAAGGCACTGTGTACATATATGTATATTGCCATATTATTTCTCAAGCTCATTGTGTATTAAAAATGAAATTCGGCCTTTCAACTAGTACCTTGGCCAAATTCTCGATTTCACTCTGTGGTTGAGCATAGGATTTCTCATTAGAAAGTTGATGGATCTGTAACTATTCCTCGAGCCATCAGTTGAGCAGACACATGATGCTTATATAGTGAGCTTACAGTGACAAATTAATTTTAAAATGAAACTGGAATGTTGAAGTTGAAGTCCAACAGTTGAAGTCTGTTACCGAGGCGAAAGTGTTGAAAGTTTCTCTCCAATCCCTCTCCTCCCTCCAGGTCTTTAAAACAGCTGTTCACCACAATCTCTTATCTCCCCCCATCCAAAACCTTGATCTTTTCTACCCCCGTTAAAACACCCCAAAATAACCGCCTCTTTAAATCCCCAACTTCTTTCCTGAAATTCCTAGAAGTGTTCATTTGTTTTATACCGTGTACCCCTCCCTCATCCCCCAGCCCTCCCTCTTCCACAGATCTACCGACGTCCTTGTTCTCTACTGTTGTTGGGCTTGTGTGCATCCCTCTCTCCCCCTCTTGTCTCCCGCTCCCGTCATTGCATGTTTTATGTGTCTGTGCATGTTTTCATGTTCAATGTGTTAGCTCTTACAAGAGCCTCGATTCTGCATCCAAAAAAAAAAAAAAAAACTCTCCTGCGGCCTAGTAGTTTACGGAATTAGAATTCTTGCTTATTTATTTTAACAAAGGATTTCGTCTTTCAAAATTATAAAACCAAAGAATTAAAAAAATAGAAATATCTTGAGGATCCACAATTAAAGATGCTGATATTTGCTTTCAACATCCACAGCTGTGTCTAAACCAATTCGACTGCTGTAATTATTCAGTTCTGAACGACATTATTTAGCCATTTCCTCGTTGCAGTCCCGAGATTGCAGTTATCCATGTTAAACCGGACACTGTGGACCTAAACAACTCTTTATCTTGAGTGCTGGGCTGTCCATAAGCTGATAACAGCCCAAAGTGCATCCAACATTGCTTTTCACTGTGACAGGCAGCCTTTATAAATCAATCAGTCAGCCACTCAATCGATATGTATGGTGTGAAGTGGATAATCTGGCTTTTCAAAAGGTCAGACTTTCTGAGGGCTGGCCAGAGGCCCAGATGCCTTCAATCAGCTTCTTCTAATGACTACAAAATCCACTTGTCAACTCCAACAAAGGGAGCATCCTGTTGGCCTCCTTTCCAACAAATCATCTTATCTTGTAACAGGAAAGTGAGGTAGCATATAAAAGGATAGCTCCAGGATGCAGGACGGTGAGCTCGGTATTTCCAGGTTTACAACTTCCTGGTCTAAAATCCACCTTTATTCTTCCTGTAAATTTTCATGATTCTGCCTTTTTTCTCTAAATTGGACTCTTAAATGGAAGCCATAGATGTCCTGAAATTGCTACATTCCATTAAAAAAATCATTTAATGTCTGCCATAACCATTCAATCTTGAGATTATATTTGACATTTGGTTCATGAGACAAGAATTAGTGTGAAATAGATGTAAAAGTATGAATCATCAAAAAAAACTTTTGTCATGTTAGTTTTGCGATTCACTTTGAAAGGACTTCTAAGGAATATTTGGTAAGAAAGCAACAGCAGAGCTGAGGTTATCATATGAATTATTAAAGGATTATGAAAGGACTGGCTGTGACAAAAAAAACTTTTTTGTTGCTAAATGAATAAAATATTAAAAGTTTTATTGAAATATGTGGCTTCGATGTGGAATTAAAATATAAAGTGATTGAAGAAAGATTTAATTGGCATTTCACCCCCTTTCTGTAGAAGTTAGGTTCCTTTCATTTCACCATTTCAATTCCCCGCCGACCCCCACTCCCCTCCCCCGTTCCCCCCGGCCCTCTTTGAAAAAAGGAAACCCCTCTATCATCACACAATGCATTATTCATCACAAATGAAGACAATTGAAGTTACAATTACTGGATTACAATATTATTGGATTGCAATGCATAATCTTTACAACCCATTTACATCTTTGAGCACTTGTAAAGTGAACAGTTGATATATATATTGTTACGGTTTTTAGAACCTTCACTTTGTAAATTTTGGTAAATGTTCCCTTATAAATTATCCCCTGTAAATATCCCCATTATTTGGAATATTAAAGATCACACCCTAGTTAGTCCATGTACAACACGTAGAACACCATAGGACCTCTCTGTAGTTATCTCATTATTATGTGTTTTAGTTAAGGATCTGTTCCCAATAGTTGAATCTACGTTGCATTAATCAAATAAGATAGGCCCCTTCAATTATCCCCAATCATCTCCCTCTCTTCAAAATGCAGTAGCGGTAGGGCAGCGTTCGCTGCCCCTTGTCTTGGTTTGATTGCTGGCCCCAAGCCGCCATTACGCACGTGGTAATCTGGAGGAAAAAGTGGAGGAGTGGGTTCGAGTGCCAGGAACGAGGCGTGGCCTGTCAATGTCTCCTCAAGAGGTGGATCCAGCGAGCCCTCACCGGCCAACCAGGGCCGAGGTGAGCCGACCGGTAGGCGTGTCCTAGGAGCCGGCGGCTGGATACAAGAACGCCCAATAAAAGCAGCTGCGAGGGACTGCTTCGAGAGTTGAGTGCGAAGGTCCGAAGTACGAGGTACCAGATGAGAACATGACGAATCGTAAGGCAGGAGAGTGGGTCCGTCGACGATGACAATACCGCCATATATTCACATTGTCCGACCGCGTGAAACCAATACGTGCAGCTGCCGCCGGGTTTCGCCTCAAGCCCGGAGCGTGGACTGGAGTGGACCTCGACACTGTGCATCTGCCCGGACCTTCCTGCCCTGCCATCTGCTTGGACCTTCTCCCCCTTCCAGCCATTCCTTCCTGCCATTCCCTATCCGTGTAAGTCTGTTTGTTCTGTCTGGGCGTATGGTAATATAAGACTGTTTTAAGGCTGCCCTGTGTATCTGCTTCTTCCTCTCCTTGTAAATGCCCTTCTTTCATTTCCTATTCGGGTTTCGTGTACATAATTAATAAATATCTGTTCTTCCTTTACTTTGGTTTCTTCTTCCCTCGATCGCTTTAGTCCCTTCCCAATTGAGTACCTGTGGCACGATTCGGCAAACGCTCAGAGTCGGGTTTAGTCCTTTGTTAACGGCCCGAGTCGCAGCTCGCTTCGCTCGGCACATCCATTCACGCTGCGGCCCGGGTGGGAGTATCGCCTCGCTTACGGCCGGTGGTGGTAATTAGGTAGTAGGACGGATTGGGCTTACAACCCTACTCACCACCGACCGGAAGTGACGTCATACTTCCAGGACGGGCGGACGGCCAGCTTAACAGGACCAGGGGGTTAAC